>NW_025999467.1:0-59490 GCF_019419815.1 Pyrus x bretschneideri
TACTCTTCTCATTCAGTCGGTTATGATGGGGAAATTGCACCAAAAAGTCAGGATTGGTGGCTTACTCTTCTCATTCAGTCGGTTATGATGGGATTTTTCTTTTTCCCACTAAAAACAAAACAATAGATGGAAATTGCACCAAAAAGTCAGGATTGGTGGCTTACTCTTCTCATTCAGTCGGTTATGATGGGATTTTTCTTTTTCCCACTAAAAACAAAACAAGAGATGGTACCAAAGAGTCAGGATTGGTGGCTTACCCCATTTTTCCAACTACCTCGATGGTTTCTAACCACTTGCTTGGTAAGACTGCAGCGGTTTTTTACTTGTGGAATTAATTTAAAGTGAAAATGACCAATGAAATAATTGAGAAAAATTGGTTGAGGCTGAGGTATTATCAAGGGTTAACTTTTAAATGTTAATTATTTAATACTATCTAAATAAAATGTTTTAAGTTTGATTCTGGCCGAAAAAGAATTTGATCCATATTATTATTAGTTCATTGTGAGGCTAAGCGCACTCATGTAGTCAATTGAGAATTTGAGGTTTTAATGTTTTTAATGAATCTAAGGGTATTCAATCATGATTTTAAGTGATTTTTTGAAATTTAACGTGTATTCAATCAAATTTTTAAGATAATATTAAAATCCTTAAAAATATTTGTATTCAATTAAGATTTCAAAGAAGTTTATAGCATTCTAGGTGTATTCGATTATGAATTTATTTTAAAGAATTTTAAAACGTTAAGGAATTTGAGGGAATTTGAGAGCTTTCGTATTACAATTTATGCATCACAAATCTCACCTCTTCCCTTGAGATTTTGAGATAGTTGAATCAAAAAATTTCATGGAATCTCTACAAATAAATTAAACTCCCTTAAACTTCATGGATTTATAAATCCATTAATATCTCTAAAATATACACCCCTAAATTTGTAGACAAAGTTTTGGAAACTAAAGAACATGGAAGTTGATAATTGGTTTATTAGTTAACGTTGATAAACATACTTATTTATATTAGTGACACATCAATTAGTGTGTAAATTTAGTATACGAATTTAGTCTCCATTGCATTACCCTTATGAAATATATGTCGCAGCTTTGGAAATTTTTTTTTTTTTTTCAATCCATAAAAAAAGCATTGTTAAATTCAAAATTATGTGAAAGAATAGTGTCAAAAAACTAAGAATAAGACGTAGAGGAGACACATAATTGGAACAGAAAACCCTCGGCCTGGTTTTACCAGCTTTCCCAAAGAAGATTATGTCTCTTTTCGCCAATCCTCTCTTTTAATTATTTGGACAATCAAATAATATTTAAATTGCATAATCAAACCAAGAAAGTAAAGAAACGATAAATTATTTGATCAGTCGAGAACGAAAGTATCTCTATAAATAAATAAACAATTGTTTACAGAGCCAAAACAAAGACTAAAAAAAAACATGTAATTCACAATAAAGAGCTGAACTTGGCCAACACCAAAATGAAAGGACAAAACTTGACAACCAAAAACACGTGAAAGAAGACTGGACTTAATAGTTACGAAATTTCAAGGAAGCTCACTCTCGATGTGTTTGTGAGAATTAATTTAAACTAAATAGTATCAATGAACAGTTTTCAATCCCCTTATATATAACAAAAATAAATAAATAATCATGTAACAAACACACGTTTGTGAGTGAAAAGTTTGAATATGAGTTGATGATTACTTGTAAATTACTGAATACAGTAGGCAAAATTACTAGGATCATCCGTATACCAAAAATTATCATTGGAAACTCACAATGCTAAAATATTTTATGAGAAATTTTATTTCAACCAATATAACTTCACACCAAAATCACTCACACCAAAGTAGGAATAGACTACGAAGAGATGGGTATTTTTTTTCAGGGTTTTTAAACTTTAATCCTTTAAGAATATTGAAATTTAAAATAAATTTGGTGTTAGATTACATATTCCTTTAAGAATATTGAAATTTAAAATAAATTTCGAGGTTTTTTAACTTTAATTCCTTGGAACTTGCACAATTCGTGGTATAAATGGGATACAAAACCCTTGCAGGTGTCTACACCCCTAAAACTCAAAAACACATCGTACTTCCATCGAGGAGCTAATTCGAGAGAAAGAAGAGGTGCAGAGGCTCTTTGGGTGCTCATCGCCATTGCAAAGCAAATGAAAAGTGAACGAAAAACCACGACGAAAATACTCACACAAAAGTAGGTGCAGACCAAAAGAGAGGTTTTGGGGAAAGGAAATAATGGAACTGGAAGAGAGAAAGAATTAAAGTTGTAGGGAAGCCAAGTGGGACAATACGAATCAATCCAACAAGAAATCCACAAAATGAACACGAACAGACTTAATTGACAAGGAAATTGCAGAAACAGATTGAAAAAAGTCAGTGTGAACATGCTGCATTATATTTAGGACCAAAAATAATTATTCGTTTTTTGGGGCCTCATTTCTTCTGGACGGTTTCCAACTACTTGCTGGAAGGCTTCCAACCACGTTTTACATGTCTCTCCCAAGATTTTCCACACTTCGGTCTGTATACTGTTGGGACCCACTACTTTTCTATGCTTCATCTTTTTTCACAAGCTAAAAGCTTCTTTTTTTATTGATTTGGCGGTAGAAGAAGTAATTTCTTCACTTTTCCGAGTTACTCAAATTACCCAAATAAGTACTCCTTTCGTGCCTGTCATTGAAAAGATTATGAACATACTTTCAGTTTGAATTCAAATCTGGAGAGCCACTATCTCGTGCACCACTAGCAGAACTATCACTAGGACAATTTGATGTCAAGTGCTTGCCATCCTGAAGTACCCGAAAACATGATAAGCAGGCAGTCATTCAACAGGTGTACTTATACATATCGAAATGTAAGAGAAACTTTCATACATCCAAAGTCTATGTGATTTCACCATAAAGAGGTTGGATGACTACGATAAAATCATATGAACTGAACTATAAGGTTGGATAACTCATTTAGAATATATATATATATATATATATATATATATATATTAAACATATAAAGTAATAACAAATAAGATAAAAAAATGTCTACAAAAAAAAGCCAATCCAAAAATTACAAAGGGAAAGAAAAATATATATTAAATATGCAAAAACACTATGTCTATGCAAGGAGAAGTTTAATTTCTTTAAGAATCAAATACTAAAATTTAAATAAAATAATAAAAGAATCTTATCATAGTATTTAGCATTTCAAATTTAGCGCAAAAGCTCCAATACAGCATGTTGATGCCTATATAACACAGATCACTGCAAGACAAGAGAAAACATAAAATTTAACCACAAAAGAGGTTCTAAGTAGGCATATTTACATCAAGGTAGAGGCCTCCATCACTCCATCCGTCAATTTTCGAACGCCCACCTCTGCCAGAGGAAATTAGTGATTTAAGGCCTGCAATCCACACTTGCGCCTCAACTTTGTCCTTGCAAATCTGGACGCAAATGACAGACTATCATAAATATTGTTATTATAAATAAAAATAGGAAACAATGTAAAGACAAATAATTTTGAGCTTCCACCACTAACCAGATCAAGAGACCGCGTTCCGTTATTGTATGGAAGAGAAAATGATAAATATTCCTTTTCAGGACGTAAATATCGTTGAAAGACAGCCTGTAACAAATTTTGGAGCAAGATGAAATTAGAATAAGCATCGCTAGAAGACTTAAATTTAAACTGCAGTAAATCTATGCTAATCATGTACTAAAAAATTATATCAAATTGCTCACAGTTCTTTGTCCAGGAACAGTTCTTGTGACAGACGCCAACTTCAAACTTCTTTCGATACTTGAAATCCAGATCAAAGTTGATTCGTCCTGAAATTATTAAATGCAGCAGTAAGTAGAAAATAGAAAGAATTTAAGCAGACAAAATTTGTGAATTAAAATACAATAAATATAATCACAAGCAAGAACCATAGAAGGCCATTGAAATGCTATCTACCACAGAAGGCCAGTGAAATGCTATCCCATTAGCAGTATTTTACAATGCATACATCAAAACACAAAGTAGCATGGTTATGCAGCAACGTAGCAGCACAACTAATGTCAACTGACATTTAACATATTCCAATACCTTACAAGGTGAAATGTATAGTCTATCAACCTTCGTAGCTATTAATGATATGTTTCTCCAAGAACTATAGACCATATTTTGCCTTGACTGACCTCAAACTACACTACGAATAAGTTCTCAAATCTCTCATCCAAATTAAATATGCCATAGAATCTGGCAAACTGCCTACTGTACCCTTTGGTTCCAATCTGCCATATGGATCGGAACCTAAATTAACTCAGATTTCCCCTTCAGTTATTAATTTAATTAGCAGAAGGGAAACTTGAGAAATTTTATCTTTTCCGTTATAAGCACAAATGGAAATTGTATGCTTGTGGGAGAAGATAGAAATTACCTAATTGGCACTACATTACCACTGCTAAGCAGGAAATTCAATTAAATATGTTTCGTAGCATTCTTGACTTCATCCTTTTACAAATTTTACTATCTGTTCATGCAGGAATTGTGGAATAAATTTTTTATTTCAACCTTAATAATGGAGCACACCATGTTCTTTTCCTTCCATGGAGTGGACAAACCACCAATATTTTAAAAATAAAAAATAAATCCTGATAGAGAAGCTTTAGATACAAACTTACAGTAGAAAGTCTAAATGGACAAAACTTAGGCTTTCCCTTACGACCATATTTCAGTAGTTGAGCACCCTCCTTCAAAGCAATTATTGCCTGAAAATCATTTAATCATTCAAAACCATGAGAAAGATATGAAGGGCGGATAAACGCTGTATGAACTAAACATAGGACCATATCAAATGCTATTCTAATTATAACGTTACCCTGAACTCCATACCGCATATAGTAATGACTAGACATTTATCGTTCGAAGATGTCAATACTTTACATATGCCTCGGAGCAAACCCAGTTGCCGAAATGGAAAATGCACTTGGGAAAAATACAAAATTAAAAAAGGTTCGAAACTTTGGCCCTGTTTGGTTCTGTAAAAGCACCCATACTGCATCCATTGAGCCAAAAACGATGAACCCAGAAGTGATCCTCAAAACCAAAACCTTGAGAAGAATATGTTCCCACTAATTATATCTAAAAAGTTGTATGTCAATTACCAAATCAAAATTCCCTCACATTTTTAACATACCTGAAGATTATGTTCCCAGTAATTATATCTAGAGAGTTGTTTTCAATTACCAAATCAAAATTCCCTCACATACCTACAAAACTTAAAAGTATCAAGCTAAAAATAAAGAGCTCTCCATCCAATTTCCACTTTTTCGAGGAGGAAAAAAAAACAAATCTTCTGCTTTTCTAAGTAATTAAACAGACAAATAATTAGGAATTTATTTCATTTTCTTTGTATTTTTTGATACATTTGCAAAAACAAAAAAGAGGCAAAGAGAATTTAGAGAGAAAGAGACCGACCTGGTCGATGTCACGGTTGGCATTCCCGTAGCTAACAAGCTCTGCCATTCCATGTGACAGAAATTACCGTAACGCCACCACCCTCTCCGATCCCCCGCCGGAGCTCCGTTCATCATCTACCTTCCAACTGTCTCTCGCGCCTCCGTGCAATACCATCAACGGCCACGTCACCACCACCACAACCACCACTGCTCAGCTCTCTCTTTCTCTACACTACACGGCGTAGATCTGCCGAAACCCTAAGATCTCCAGTTCTGATCTTTGACTCCGAGCAAAGAAGAAACTGAGCTCGAAGCCGTGGACTGTTGGGAAGCTGGTTGCGGAGAGACCGACGGCGGGTTGAAAAACGAGGAGGGCCTCAGAGAGGAATTTAGGGAGTGAAAGAGAAAAGAGAAGGGACGAAAGGGCGTCGGAGAATGGGACGGGAGGGGAAGCGGACCGGACGAAGGAGCGAGGGAGGGAACAGAAGAGAGAGAAAATTCACTGGAAAGAGAAAATTTAGGGGGGTGGAGTGGGGGCCGTGGGGCGTGTCCGAGTCTGTAAAAAGCACAACTGGTCAAACCTGTGAAAAATTGAGTACTACCGATCAAATAATGGAAAATTTTGAAATAGGTCCAATTTTATAGACTATCTTTTGAAATAGGTCCAATTTTTAGTGACTTTTGACTTTTGAAAAAGGTCCAATTTTTAGTTACTTTGGACTCATTTCAAAAAACCCCTCAAATAAATCAAACTCGCAAAATAAAATAAAATAAAATATGTATCTTCTAGAATTTTAGAATTTGATGCAACTGAGTGCGAACATGTTGAAACTACGTGATAAAGGGTGCTGCAGTGCGCATCAAATGTAATTAGTTGAATTGTTACAATTTTTAGCTAAAAAAATATGATACTTACTCAAATTGTATGAGTAGAATTAAAAGATATAAATAATCAAAATTTATTTTCTGAAAATTTTAAATAGAAGATATGTCTTTTGGGTCAACACTATGAAGAAGGTTGTATATCTTCAACTAAAATAAAAAGACTCGATGAACGAGTACTTTAATGCCTATATTGTAGCTTAATGTTTCACACACAATTTCATAAATTTATTTTTACATTCCTTGCTCTCTCTTCTCTCCATCACATTCATACAATTTCTTTCTACTTATTTATAAGGGAATGCAATTCGGTTTTGCTAATCGAATATTTCATACTTTGTTATATTCTGGAAGTGACTTGCCAAGAACACTTTAGCAAACTCATTCGAGTGGGGGCAAATAACACTTTAAGGAAACGATTCAAGTTGTACCTCAAAATCATTATTCAGATTATTCTCTATATTTCTATATTTACTCTAACACATGACCAATGTGGAAAGTTACTCAACGTTTTTCTTTTTATAAACAAGGTTAAACAAGCCACTAATTAGATGTGTCCTCCTCGTATGTTGTTTTTAAAAGCGTTTTGTTGTAAGACTAAGATTGCAGCACTAGTTTTGATTTTCATTTTTTATATAAGTAGTGTAGACCAGCCATATAAGTATAACTTTTCTTTCTTGAATGAGTTTTATTTGTTATTTTCCAAAAGTTCCATTGCTGGAAATTGGCGAGGTGTAATGTCTTCAGCCAAATTTGAACTGAATGTAATTGTAGTCTAGGTTTTGTGTTCCGTTTTTTCTTTTGTGCTACATAAATGTTTACGTAACTACTCATATACGTTATGATATATTCAATTTCAAAAACACTTTATCATTATAAGATTGTGGTTAGATTTTAGTGATGATTTTGGGTCCTTGTAAGAGTGCAAGTGATGCATCCTTTTCTTACGGGTGGTATTAGGTTTGAGCGTTGCGAGAATAGCAGGATGACGATAATGGCCTTCATTAGGAGTGATGTGGCGAAAAGAGAAGCGACCAAGTTGTACGTTGGTCTACACACAAGCAGGACTGGAGAAGGGTAGAGAAGGTATTGTACAAGTGAATGTGGGTTCAGAACTTCAGAGAGATTTGGTGGCAGTTGTAATGCCGAAGGTAGCAGATTTTGAACCCAAACGAGGAGAATGTAGGAGTTTGTGAATACCTACAATTGCACCAATGTTTCATAAATCCATATTAATTTGTGCACACGAATGTCATTGATTTGTATTAAGGAAATACATGGACAAATATTCTATGCATTTTTAAGTGGAGAAAATCCAACAAAAAAACTCGACTCCTTTGTAAACATGAATATCAACCAGTAATGTGCGTGTTAAAGTATAGTCATTCTTTACTTACTAAAGATAAAAGAATGAATGCATGAACTCGAATGCATAAACGAGTATTTGGTTTGTTTGAATATTAGGAAGTGTTTTCTAATAACTAAAAACACTTATAACTAAAGTCTTGTTTGATATTGTTTTTTCATCAAAAGCTATTTCACTTTAAAGCTAAGCATTAAAAAAATGTCTAGTAAAAACAAAATATCTTGCTTATTTTAAAAGCAGTAGCCTCCATACATTATCTTTGAAAGTAGCATGAATGTTGCTTTTAAAAGTTATTTTCATAAAAAGTTGAGTTGAACCTTTAATATATATTTTCAATTCCTTAATACCCTTATTAATTAAAAAAAATTATTTATCTTTTTTACTTGGTTTTATATTATGTTGATAAAAACAAAAGTTTTATTACACTTATTTTTTCTCGCTTACACTTTCTGTATTGCGTTCCTTCAAGACTTAGTAGCTAAGAGCTTGTTTAGATGTGCTTTTAAAATGATTGAATGCGCTTTTAGAGAAAACATTTTTGGGTTTCGAAAGCACTAAAAGTGCTTTCTGCAAGAAGCATCAGTTATGTGATTCTTCTAGAAAGCACTAAAAGTGCTTTTTGCAAGAAGCATCAGTTATGTGATTCTTCTAGGAAGCACTAAAAGTGCTTTTTGCAATAAGCATCAGTTATGTGATTCTTCTAGGAAGCACTTTAAGTGCTTTTTCTAGAATTTACTTGCATCTTTACTAATGATTGGTTCTAAAAACATTTTCACCAAAAGCGCTTTCAATCATTTCAAAAACACATCCAAACGAGGTCTAAACTTCTTTGGCAAGCAAAATTTTGGGGAGTTCTGACGTACAGTCCAATTAATGTGAGAATTTTTAATTCTTGTAGTTTTGTGTAATATTTTTCCGTACTTGCGATGGAAACTTTTCGTATATTTACTGCACCATTAGTATAACAATTGCAATTTGCAATCCGTACTGAGCACTTTCATCAATAGTTTTAAGTTTCGGTTTTGATTTAGGGGTGTGTGGATCACACACCCCTTTTGGTGGATATCCAAATCGGGATGTGTCAGCAGGAGAATCAAGTGTTCAAATGTGAGTACAAGTCTAAGGGTATATAGGCTAGGTAGTTTTGAATTATAATATCTTATCGATGCTTTAAATCGCTTTTGACTTGATAAGGGAATTTGTGAAATTGTTATATAATCATTCATGGTGTTGTGTATGGATCTTTTTAAGATTTTTGTTTAAGCAATTGGTTGAATGATGATCATGTTAGTCATTATGTGGATAAGTAGAATCAAACAATTTTGGCTTTGTTTTGTCCCAATTGATCATGTCTCTAGCGAAATTGTAATTCATTTTGATGCTTGTAAATCAAATTGTACTTCGACTAAGCAATTTGTTGAATTATTAATTTATGACTTATTGTGTTCGAGTAAGTGAAAGTTAGGAAAATTTGTTGTTAATTGAAGCTTAACATTATTATCGTTAAGTTTGTCCAGATAAGTGGGAGTGAATAACTTCGGTTTGCTCTATAAGTAAGTTCACACTGTTATACATACATATTGGGCATCAATAATCTTAAGCCAATTATGTGTTATGTATATTGAGAGCAGAAACTTACTATAGAAGTTGACAATAACTTCATCTTCCTCGATTCTTTAAAGATCAGATTTATTCTTACATGCAATGAATATGATTTACTTTTCTTTAGTTTGAGAAGCCACGTCAAAATAGCCAAAAACCCCTAAAACCTGTGGGACTTTGTTCTTCAAGAAAAAAATAAGGAGGGAATATGGTAAGCAGTTATTTGAAGCGCATGTTCCACCAAGGTGGCTGTTTTGCTTTCTGATTTCTCTCTCAGCTTTTCTTACATGATCGATGCTTTTATCTACGTACTCGCCCATGAATAATACTAAAAAGAGAAAAACTCACACTATAGGTATATAGCACCTTATGTTTACACATTTTCGCAAACCCTAACCCTAATTCGACAACCCTAACCCTAATTTTGTTCTTTTGTTAACTCTGAATGGTGGCAGCTGGCAGTGCATGGCGGTCCACTAAGGGACCAGAGTAGTTTCGGGTCCATCCTAACAACTGTGTAAAAAAATTTCTAACAACATGAAAAGAAGATGAATTGTTCTTGTGAAGAAATTAAGTCAAACGACATGATAGCTTATATTTTTCTAACAGTTTTGTTTACTTTGGCTTTGTGGTTTCTTGAAACTCAAGAATAAGGTTTTAAAATCGACTTTAATGTTATTTCTAAAGCAACCTAATCAACTATTATTTGCAACCCTCCTCTTTGCCCTCTTTTTTTTTTTTGTCAAACGATTCAAACCAGATTTCTTTGTATTTTTGTTCATATAGTTTCACATTTTTTACTGGTTACCCTGGTCTCTACATCCTACTTAGTTGTATTATACATTTTCTTTGATTCTCTCTATTAAATTTAGCAGATCTTTTAATTTTGTGAAGATTATTTCAATTGCTCATATTACGAGTTCGCAATTTTTTCTCAATACATACTGAAAAGCCCTCTCTCACAAAGAATTCTGGCTCAACCGTTGTGGCAGTGCCATGATTGCGAAATTTTCCCATGCTAGGGCTAGCCTATTTGCTGATTCGAAACCAAAGAAGAAGAAAAAATCTGATACCAAAAAGTAATTTCCCTGTTCACTTAGTTTATAATCCTGAAAGCAACAAGGTGGGACATGATTTTATTGATGAAGTGGATTTGGAAGAGTGGGTAACTTATGCTACTAATAATGGCAGTAGTATAATTGCATGATGATAACAGATAACCACTTGAAAGCCGCCTATTTGCTGTTTGGTATTTGGTTCGTGATGCAAATTATAATTGTGCTACTGATTAAAGTAGGGTGGTAAGTACAGCGAAAGAAGAATTCTTCATGATGTGAGAACCGAGAAGTATATATAATGTAGGAACGAGGCTTCCAAAGGCTTGCTTTGCGGACAAGAAGCCAAAATTGCAAAGTTGATTTGACACAGCCACAAAACCTACCTACTTGACATGGTCGCCTTCTTGCCATGCATATGGGACCATTGCATACAAATTAAGGATCACTTTCACTCTTTTGAGGACTTTTCATAAGTGCTTTTAAAAGATTGAAAATATTTTTAGATAAAATGTTTTTGGAACTAAACTTTAGTAAAATGCAAATTAATTCGGGAAAAACACTTGAAGTGCTTCCAGCAAGATGTACATAACTTGTACTTTTTAGCATGAAGCACTTCAAGTGCTTTTGGAATGTAAAAATATTTTTTCTAAAAGAGTTTTTAGTCGTTTAAAAGTATTTGTCGAACAAGTCCTAATTCTCTTTTCGATTGGCCAACTACATTTTACCCAATTGGTTGTCTATCATTATCGTTACCATAGTAGCTAGTGAGCTTTTTAAAACCCGAAGGAAATATAGATGTGTAGTGGGAGGAAGACACAACAAACAAAACACCCATAGAGGTTCAGGAGATCCTCTACTCATCAAGTTCTTTTCACTTCGTAGTACCCCACCATGTTGTGATGAGTACAAACAAACTGCAAGTGTCACTAATTATTTATCAAGTTCTTTTGATATGGTCTCTTGATTATATATATATATATATATATATATATATATTCATATGAATTACATATGACCGTCAGATGATGATTGTATTAAATACATGTTACTATTGTAGCCAATAATATTAGCAGAAAAAAATAATAAACAAAAAGTTGTTTGTATATTATATGTTTGATTGTGTCAAATGATCTGATATTTACAAATTTACCTAAGTTACCTGCAAATAACACAACCCCAACACACTTGCACCAACATCTATGAAGATATGAAGATAATTCTTTGGCATTGCATCTGAGGAAAAGGCCGACTGCAGATTAAACGAAGGACCACCCAAAGCAGCCTAGCAGTTGCTAGTTAGGGCAGATGTTGCAGCCTTTGACACAAGGATGTACTTTGCTTGCTGAAACTTGATGACATCAAAGAGTATAAGCATGGAAGAACCCGTGAAGTACTAATAACTGCTAACACCAAATCTGGGCCCTTGGATAGTAGATAATATCCACTCATATCCACATTCTTCTTGGTTTCTAGCGTAGTTAGTAACGTTTACGACGCGAGAATAGATTGAAAATATTTATTGGTTTATTTCATAGTATTGAAAGAAATCTCAAGATCGAATTCTACGCATGAATCAAATAAGAAAAAACTACATAATTATGGCATTTAGCCCAACAAATTCAAAAAAGCCCATACCTAACGGTTATAGGTCCAGCAAGAAAATCTGAATGAAATATGGTAATTGGGTTTAAGCCCAAAATACAATCCACTAACAGTTTCCATATAATTATTAAATTTGACTTCCACCTACCTTCTTCCCAGCCCAGTCTGAATATTTAAAACCTCTTCACCGTCTTCGGGCCATTAAATTCTGATTTTAATTTGCTTTGATAAAAAATTGTTTACAGGATAAAAAATTTCTTCTCATCTTGATAAATGGTAATGTCCAAAGACGAAGTGTGTGTGAACATTTTTTATTTTTTATTTTTTTAAATGGATGGAGAGAGTAAGAGAGTGTGAGAGAATGTGAGAGAATGTGAGAGCGGGAGAGAGTAGACAAAGATTTTTTTTTTTTATTATTAATTTTATCTTTTATCTTTTATTTATTTATTTTTAAATTGAAGACATTAAAAACTATATGTGGATGATGCTTTTAAAAAACAATAAAATTTGTGTTCTTGTAATTACTAAATTGCCCATCATTTTTAATTGTATTCAGTTTTAATTAGAGAATTAAAATTGTAGTTTTATGGAATTTTAATTAACAACGAGAGTTCTATTAATACGTAGTTTAAAGCAAATGGAATACACCAACTAGAATTACTAGCCGGAAATATAGATTTGGTTTGGCATGAGAAGTAGAATCACCATTAGAATAAGAGATGAACGTCTTCTAGTTGAGCATGGTATGGAGTTCTGATCTCTCCAAAGCTGCTCAAAAAACGCTTTTGGAAGAACATTCGCATTCCGTCACCTCGACTAACTACGAGCGAGAGTGAGGAGGCAGAATGACCAAAAATAAACCTAAATTGTGGATGTCGAGTCGATGGTGTCGATTTTAGCATGGGGCAGAAGTTTCTCTACTTTGGCACCGCATGTTTGAATTCATACCAAAACGGGCAAAAATATACTACGTCAGCTCTGGGTTTTTGGGTTATTTTCTGAAGTAGTAACAGGTTGGAAAACTAAAGCCTCAGCTCTCTTTGCAAGTTGCATTAAGGCATATGCATAAAATTCAAAAACTATACGGAAAGAAAGGGCAACTGAAAGAGAACATGAGGTCCTGGAGGCCGAGAACAAACGTGTTTTGGAAAGTTTAAAAATATAGTTTTCGATATATTCTACCAAGTTCCAACCACGTTTAAAAAACCAAGCCGAAATTAACCCGGTACGACAAACTTCTTCTCATCCTGCACATAAATAAATATTCACTGTTTGGTTGCGTCTTAGTCTTGCCATTAAGAATCTAGTTTCAGTTTGAGTTCAAAATTATCAGTACCCACAAAAAAGAAAAGAATCACAACATGCACAACATTGTCATAGAATATCCTGCATTTATTTGAAGAAAGATGTACAGACAGCTTCCTTGTCCGTTTTCATGATCGGCACTGCCCAAGCATTGTTACATTATTATCCCTACAGCTACTTATCTGTTCATAGCATAGTAAATTTTGCTTGCTGATGTGAAAATGTCATAACATATATTGCTTACATATCTTCCATACCTTGCACTTTTTGTTGAAAACTTATTTACATAATACGACTTTGCATCTTTTTTGGTTCAATTTGACATAGATGAGAGACGCACATTATTAACTGTATGTACACATACTTCATTGCTGGATCAAATAAATTAGCTTTGAGGGAAAAATAAATTATCAAATATCAGGCAGGTTATACTGGGATTGAGATGGTGACTTACTAACATGGATTTTAAGAAAAAGCACCATGTTTAGCTTTCCAAGTACGACTCTGAAGCATTGAATGGTTAAATAAAGCAGAGAGCAATTTTTATTCTTCCTTCTGCCTTTTGTGAGCTTGTTCTTGGTCATCAAAACTACCACTTTCACTTGAAGCTGCTTCTTCCCAAATCCATGCGATCGCTTCAAGATTTTCAATGTTCGGTTGAGCTCTTCCAAATCTTGCTTGTACACCAAACGAGCCCCACACATTTTCACCAGATTTGGTTCATTTCCTCTATATTGATGATATGTTTCAAATGAAAACTGTTCCTGACATTGTTCTCGAGACAAATAAAATATCCAAAGGTGTTCTGGCACCATATGCTCTGTTGCAAAAATGCAACATGAAATCCCAGGCAAACACTTAAGATCGACATAATTTAAACGGTAAGGTCCGAAGTTTCCCTTAGGTAGTGCAAAAGCAACGCAAAAAGCAATTCCCATCCAGCTGCTACATGATTGAGGAGGTAGCTCCACGTTTAGCGAATGTCCCACAGTGTGTTTGTTGAACCACTCGGGAATCCCCTTTCCGGGGCATACAATGTAATTACGACCCAAAGAACGACAGTTTCCCTGCACCAATGTAATGCAATTCAGAGAACAGAGAGAGAGAGAGAGAGAGAGGGAGGGAGAGAGAGAGAGAAGGACAGAGAGAGACAGAGAGACAAGAGTACCTCACTGGCTAATTTCACGATCCTTGAACATATTGTATTCATCCAGTCTTCATCTTCAACCAATGTAATGCAATTCAGAGAACTGAAAGTAAAATCATAAATATTGGCAAATCTGCTGCTCAACTTCGAGGGATCCGACAACCTTTTCAAGGAGGTACAATCATCTACTTCTACGTGTAATTGGCTATTTGACGGAAGATCTGGCAGTTGCTCAAGTCTTTGGCACCCATTCAATAAAAGAGACTCAAGTCGAGAAAGGCATTTGATGCTTGCTGGAAGGGTAATAAAATTGTTTCCACTAAGATCTAACATTCGTAAAGAGGACAAGTTATCCCCAATATCATGGGGGATATCACCTTCACCAAGATCACAATAGAATAGTACTAAGCGCTCCAAACAACGCAAATGATTTAAAGAAGACAACACCAAACCCGAACAAGGCTCTTCGCTCTTTCTAATTCCAAATAAGCGGAGAAGGCCCCACTCTTCCCTTGGCTTAACCATTGATCCACAAGCATGCAGCTGTTTAAGATTTTTCATATCAACAAGTGGCTCTCTTATTGCGTTTTCCCCCATTTTAAGTTCCTCTAAAAACTCCATCTTTCCTGGGAGTTTTTCGATTTTTGAACTTCCGGTGACGCACAGCCGTTTAAGAGACTTCAAATTACAAATCTCAATAGGAATATCCAACAGATTTACGCAATAATCAATATCCAGTACAGTAAGTCCAACCAGATGTCCAATTGTTGAAGGTAATTTCTCAATCGCAGTCCAAGCTAAACCAACCGTGGACAAATTTTTCATCTGCTTTGAAAATTCTGGAATCTTTTTCACTTTGGAGCATCCAATAAGATCTAAAACTTCAAGGGAATCCATTTCTAGCTCACTTGGGAGACTCTTAATACTTTCACAGAAACCAAGGCTCAAAACTTTAAGTCTTTTAAGAACTGCAAAAGAGAAGTGTACCTCAACCAAATTCGTACAATACTGAAGAAACAACTTCTCAAGATTTCGAAGACCAGTAAAATCTGGGGTACTTATCAATTTACGTGAGTTGCTAAGATCAATATATTTCAAGTTGGGGAAATTCTGCAGAATACAAGAAATAATGTATATAAGCTTCCAATTCCAAAAACCTTACAATTTTATTGGACATAAAAAAATTGTTAAATAGCATTCATTGGGTATATTCTTACCTCTTTTCCATCCCAAAGCCGAACAAGTTTGCTATCACGCATTTGTAGTTCAGTAAGGAAACGCGGGTGAAAGCTTGGTGGAAGAGACTTGGAAGGATACAAACTCCAATTCATAATTCTCAAGGAACATGGAAGAAATTTGGGACTTGAAGAATTGATCAAATTGTCAAATTCCAGAAACCTCAGTCCAGACATGTTAGAGAAGGCTTCGCAATTCCAGTGCACCTCTTCTTTTTCGGGTAACTGTAGGCTTATGGCTTCAATAGCTCTTGTCCCCTAATAACCAAGAATGTAGGAAATGTCAATTTCACATTTAGTATCGTGCCAAAAAAATAATATCTTCTATCAAACTTGGTAATCTTACATAACTTCTTACCGTATTGTTCATGAATACATGAAAAATGTCATTGGGAAGCCACAACCTACTCCGCTGGCCAGGCTCTTTAGACTCGTTACCAACAATTCTCCATGCCATTTCTTGTATCAAATCATGCATCCCTATCCTGCTGTACTTTACTGAAGTATCATACAGGAAGCATTTTTCAGAGGTCAGAAGAGATTTCTCAATTAGAGCATCTATCAAGATCCGGCTTGAAATATCAAAGGAATTGTCTAGCATTTCAATTACTCGCTGCGTGTGCTTCCCTTTGTGAAAACACGCAACATCGAGAAAAATTCTCCTCTCCATCTCTTCTAGTCCATCATAACTTATTTTGAGTTTATCAAAAATTGTTGGATTAGGAATTTTCTTTAGATTATCCCATGCACTATTCCATGCATCTAGACCTCTCTTAAACAAAGCCGACCCCAAATGTTCAAGAGCTAATGGAAGGCCTCCAGCATGATTAATGAAATACTTAGACAGTTCCAAAAACCCATCTTCGGGCAGATCTTTCTTAAAGGCATGTTGACTAAACAGAGCAAGAGCTTCATAATCATTTAACAACTTGACGCTATAACATAAAGTTATGCCATGCTGGACTAGCAAACGTTCATTTCTAGTTGTAACGATAATTCTACTCCCACTACCAAACCAAGCTTCTTTTCCAGCTAGTACTTGTAGCTGGTTTATTTGATCCACATCATCAAGTACAAGAAGAACCTTTTTGTTGCTTAAGCACTTCTCTGTGTATATGATTCCCAACTGTTGATCCCGAACTTGCTCAATCTTTTCTTTCAAGACTGGGAAAAGAAGTTGTTGTTGAAGACTAACTGGAGTACGATCTCTGATATTTGCGAGAAAGCAGTAAACTTCAAAATGATGGAAGATTCTATCATAAACTAGCTTGGCAAGGGTTGTCTTACCGATGCCGCCCATCCCCGTTATCCCTATAAAGCGAACATCATTGGCATCATGAGCTAATAGCGAACCTAGTTGCTCAAGCCCAGAATTAATTCCGACTAATTTCTGTGAGGAATCTGACACGGTGAACGTAGCTTGCACTTTCCTCCACACGCTGTTGACGATATTTTCAATAAGCTCACTTTCACACCTACAAGGTATAAAATAACCAATAAAAAATACATAAACGAAGCATTCAAGTTTGACTCTGTTAAGACATGGGAAATTAAAGTTGTCATGCATGCTTACTTATATTTCTTCGAATCCCAACCAGAAATTTTGGACAGTCTTTTTAGATCAGCTTTCCATTGGACAACCTTCTTTTTATCTTCGGTAGTGATGAACTTTTCTTCATGCTCCGCGAAGGCTTTGGCAAAAGATTCCCGTTGATTTCCAACGTCAGATGGATCTATCTCGTAAAAGACCGGCAGAACTGAGTTCCTAGCTTCCATGCATTGAAGAATGGCCGTAAGTTCATTCAAGCACCATTTGGAAGAAGCATAGTTTGGTGAAAGAACAACGATTGCAACATGCGATTCTTTGATCGCACTCGGGAGCTCAAGTGGAATACTTTTTCCTTCTTCAAGCTCTCGATCGTCAAGGAAAGTCGTAATTCCTTGGAACTTGCACAATTCGCGGTATAAATGGGATACGAAACCCCTGCGGGTGTCTACACCCCTAAAACTCAAAAACACATCGTACTTCCATCGAGGAGCTGATTCGAGAGAAAGAAGTGGTGCAGAGGCTCTTTGGGTGCTCATCGCCATTGCAAAGCAAATAAAAAGTGAACCAAAAACCACGATGAAAATACTCACACAAAAGCAGTGGTCTAAAAAAACGGTGCGGCCACCTAGGCGCTGGGCGGCGGTGCTCGGCCACGATTAACCCGAAATTGTTTCTAAAATCGGCAAGGTTATTAGGCGGCGTGCTGTCTGGGCAGACGCTAGGCGGTCTGGTGGGACGCTGGGTGGTTTGACGGCCTGAGAAAGAACATCTGTAGCGAGACCCGATTTGTCTCCCCGAGTCTCGCCATCTCCCTCTCAATGTGCAAACAAAATCGATCTGCAATTGTGAACGAATATGTCGACAATGGTTGGAGAAATCTGAAGAGGATGAAGAAGCGAGGGAGGCGCTGTGGGATTGGTTGGAGAAATCTGCAGAGGAAGAAGAGGGACGGAACTGGATCTACAATTGCAGAAACGGAATGGCTGAAGGCGGCAGTGGTTTAGACTTTTAGCACCTTTAGCACGCTTTATATGATTTAGTTAGGGTTTTTTATTAAGCATGTGCATACCGATAAAAACAAGGATTAAAGCCCAACCTTTCGTTTTGTTAATTAGAATAAAAGGCCCAACAAAACTTGTGGGCTTAAAATTTTACATATATACTTACTTATATATATATATATATTTAAATAACATTTTATTTAAAGTTTATTTATATATTATAGAGTAAATTTAATTAATTTTATATGATATGTAATAAATTTAACTAAATCCGCCTAGGCTTCCATCTAGGCTCCATCTAACTGTCTAGGTGCTAGGCCCTAACCTATCATCTGACTAGCATCTAACATTGTTTAGAATCTTACACAAAAATAGGAGCAGACCAAAAGAGAGGGTTTGGGGAAAGGAAATAATGGAAGAGAGAAAGAGTGAAGGTGGTAGGGAAGCCAAGTGGGACGATACGAATCAATCCAACAAGAAAACAACAAAATAAAGACTAAGAAGCAGACTTAATTGGCAAGAAAAGATTGAGAAAAGTCAGTGTGACTACCTACTCCTACTCCTGCTCCTTAATTGGACCAAAAATAATTATTCATTTTCTAGGGGCCTCTATGCATTATGAGCGCGGTTTCCAACTACTTGCTGAACGATTTCAAACTGCTTGCTAGACGGGTTCCAACCACTTGCTTGGTAAGATTGCAGAGTTTTCTGATTAGTGGGATTAATTTAAAGCGAAAAACCGATGAAATAATTGAGAGAAATTGGTTGAGGCTAGGCATCATCAAGGATTAACTTTTAAATGTTAATTAAAAAATCGACAATAGCTACTAAGTTCTTTTTATAGATTAGATTCAAAACAATTAGCTTAATTAACATCGAATAAATTAACCAAATTATGAAGAAGGAAGAATATTTTCTTAACAAAGAAACCCTAAGCTCTTTAATTCTCATTCATCATTTAAGTCTGATTTAGGCATCAGCAGACACCTGATTCATCATTAACAAAGTCTAACATGTTTATTCTTTTATTTGGTGGCAGATATTCGTTTCTAATTCTATTCCTCACTTCATCATTCTAACTATAGATTTTGTCCAGAAACAAAATCATTCTATTTGTAGATAAACCAAGTAACACCGAATAATTAACAAGGGTAAAGATAAAAACAACAATAAAATGTGATGTGCAGGGTAGCGTAGTAGGGGCAAAATTAACAATTTATGCCTGAAAACGAAAACTATTTTTCCACTAAAAACAAAACAAGAGATGGAAATGTACCAAAAAGTCAGGATCGGTGGCTTACCTTACCCCTTCTTGTATTAAGTCAGCCATAGTTGTGGTGGAAAAAATACAGGAATTGTTGTGCTGCTGCTAGTCTAGTCCCATCCCCTGGCAACCCATTTCATCCGAGGGATGAAGGAGAGCGAATTAAGTACTAGTGTTCTGCGTCAATACTCAACTCTTAACTTTGGTTTTTTCGGTATTATTTAGTACTACGGTCTAGTGATATTACTCTTTACTTGAAATGAGAGGTTTTATGTTTGATTCTTGTTAAAAGCGAATTTTAACCACATTATTAGAACTCATCTGTTGTGAAACTTAGGCCACTCTTTTTTAATATAAATAATATCACTTATTCAAAAAATAACCTTGATTTGTTTAGTTTGGTTTTGGACGACTATGGGCTGGACTTGTGTAGTTTGTACTTTTAGGCTTTAGCCTTGACTTTAAATCTTTCTGGGAAGTTAATGGTGGATTCAACTGATGGTTTGAATTTTTCTTTTCAAATCTGTATGTCTCACGTTCAAACTTTCTTTTTCTTCTAAGTGTAGTTAGTGTACAATTTAGCTTGAATAAAATAAAAAACATTGGGGAAATTCAAGCCAATTTCATCCTTGAATAATAAAAAAATCTTCCAGTCTATCGACTATAATGCGAGTGAATAACCAAGTATCTAAACTGACTTTTTTTCGCTAAAATATGCCCTTAAACTGATTATTATTTGCCAATTTCATCTTGATAAAAGATTTGATGGTAATTTATCAATTTAAATCACGTAAGTTGCACATAACACACTATAGGAGATAATATTGTCATTTTCTTGCCCATATACTCGTAATATTTCGTATAGATTGCGAGCTTAATTATTAATTTACTCTCCATAATTAACTTTGTGCATTATTTTAACCAAAAAAAGAATTCTTAAACTCATTACAAATTAGGGAATTTTGTCTCCAACCTTGTCTGTAACTCGCAAGCGGATGAGCACAACTTGATGATCTCTCCCCTGGTATCCATGATAGCTTTCTCCATGTTCTTCATCACCTGGATCATAGTTGATTGTAGCTCCTCATAGGATCAGTACTTGTGTTCTGTGTCAATACTCAATTCTCAACTCTAGCTTTGTTCAGTTTGGTATTGTATTTCGTACTACTACGGTCTCGACTTGTGTATTTTGTACTTTTAGCCCTTTACCACCTTTTGGGCTTACTACCCCACCCAGTTTGTTTACACCATATTGCCTTGTATTTCAAATTAGCCAGTAACCAAGCTTCAACATCAAGGTTAAAGGACAACCTTGCTCTTCTTAAGGCCAAGAGCACAAAGTACAAGAAGACTCAAGAGTCGAGTTTCTCTTGGCCTTTTGCTCATTTGTTAAAAGCCTATCTTTGGTAATTGACCAAGAAAGATCTTACATTTTGGATGGCACTTCAATTTCCATATATAATACGATGGAGAATGAGACCATTCAACTCCCTAAAAAAGGAGATCATAAGCTGTTTTGACACTGAATTGACCATTTGAAGTTTGTCCCCATATTATCTTATACATGCCAGCACACAAAGCACCAAGAGGGTGACTAGCTATAATTTGGACCAGCTCTTCTGGAAGATCATTCCTTAATTTGTTTAGATCCCGCCAACCATCTTTATTGTAAGCAGCAACACAAAGTTCGCAGACATATCACTAACGCTATCAAGTTTATTGATTAGCGGCTCTCTAAAATCCAAGGGTCCATCCAAAACTGTGCGTTCAGTCCATTGCCTATCCTCCATAGCATACTTTTTCTAAGCAAATCAACACCATGCAGTACATACACTCTTCCAAGTATAAAGGAAGGACCACCCAAAGCCGAGTGCAGATTATAGGAAGAACCTGAACCACCCAAAGCAGCCTAGCAGTTGCTAGTTAGAGCATTCCCAAATGGAGCTTTATCCTCCAAGAGGCTACTATATTTCAAGTCTTAGTGAGAAATTTCATCTCCAATGAGAGGAAAATGGGGCTAGATCCACCATTTGGACTATCAACTTCTTTTCCTGTGTAGCATAAACTTGGGTTACATCTAGCCCTAAAAAACAGTGGGTCCCACGAGAAAAGTAGCAGCCCATATGAGCCACATTCTGTCACTCTCCCTCCACTTATGATTACACTTATACTCTCTTGTATTATTTTTTTAAATTCTTTTTTCTTATATATTTTTCTTGCAATTTGGCTAATTATGATTGTTTTAAATTCCATAAGAATCAAACTTTCAAATGGATTTAAAGTTCATTGGAATTAGTAGGTGAAATTTTCAAATAAAATTTTTCATAATTGTATGATACTAATATCACATCCCGCACCGGGACGGATCACTTTTTGGGCCTGCTCCACCACCGTAGCACGATATTGTCCGCTTTGGGCTTACCATTCCCTCACGGTTTTGTTTTTGGGAACTCACGAGCAACTTCCCAATGAGTCACCCATCATGGGATTGCTCTAGCCCCCTTCTCGCTTAACTTCGGAGTTCCTACAGAACCCGAAGCCAATGAGCTCCCAAAAGGCCTTGTGCTAGGTAAGGATGGGAATATACATTTAAGGATCACTCCCCTTGGCGATGTGGGATGTCACAATCCAACCCCCTTAGGGGCCCGACGTCCTCGTCGGCACACACGCGACCAGGGTTAGGCTCTGATACCAAATTGTCACATCCCGGCCCGGGACGGATCACTTCCCGGGCCCGTTCCACCACCGTAGCACGATATTGTCCGCTTTGGGCTTACCATTCCCTCACGGTTTTGTTTTTGGGAACTCACGAGCAACTTCCCAGTGGGTCACCTATCATGGGATTGCTCTAGCCCCCTTCTTGCTTAACTTTAGAGTTCATACGGAACCTGAAGCCAGTGAGTTCTCAAAAGGCCTCGTGCTAGGTAAGGATGAGAATATACATTTAAGGATTACTCCCCTTGGCGATGTGGGATGTCACACTAATTTACCAATTGGTGCTAGGTAAATTGTGTTGTACCTGAAAATCAAATTATTTCAGAGAGTGTATTGGAGATTTGTATCTTTCAACGAATAGAGATTGAGATAAGAATCTAATCCAATGAACGGTTCCTAAGTAATGAAAATCTAACTTTATCATAAGTTGAACTTTTTAGGTTGAAAGGTTCACAATTTTTTATTTTTTTTTACGTTTACACGTCCAAAATTCAACTTAACAAAGCTAACACAAAAAAAAATCATTGCATAAATAAATATATACAGCCCCATATAAAGCCTGAAAGAAATAGTCTTTCATTGTGAGAGATTCTTTTATAAAGCTTCAAAGATCATTCGAAGCTTTAAATTGATATATATCCACAATTTTTCTAGCCCTATGTAAAGCCCCTCCTTAGGGATGCTCTTAGCCTATTAGAGCATCCCCACCGTGGGGTTTAGCTCGGGGGACGGGCTCCAAAACGGAGGCCCGAGTGAAGGTGGACCAGCTCCAGCGTTGGGAAGCCGGGGGGAAGGGGAAGGCCCGTGAGGAATCGACAGGCCTTGAGCCCGGGGTGGGAGTGACGCCATGCTGACGCCAGCGTGGCGTCAGCCTATTATTTTATTTTTTTTGTGTCAGGCGCGTGCACCCCACCCGCGCGTGGGGGCGCGTCCTGACACATTAATCAGAAAAAAAAAATGTTTGTCTGTTACCGTTGGGAAGCCACGTGGCTTCCCACGGTACGTTAGATCGTAACGGTCACTTAATGTGGACCGTTAGATCTCAACGGTAAAAAATTTTCAAACTGTCAGATTTAATATCCACCGTTCGATCTGAGATCAACGGTGGATATTAAAATGCTTTAAAAATTAAAAAATAAATGAAAAAATAGTTTTAAAAATCTGAAAAGTTACCGTTGTGACACGTGGCACAATCTGGAGCGTTGGAATTCAAATTTTTTTATATCCAACGGCAGAGATTAATTAATTGAATAAAAATTCAAAAAAAATGTAAAAAATTCAAAAAAATTCAAAAAAAAAATCTGAAAAAAATTGTAAAAAAAATTGTTTTTACTTTTCTATAAATACCTTCTCATTATCATCTACCTTCACAACAATTTCATATTTTCTCAACCACTTTCAATCACATTCCTTTCTTTGTCTCAAAGTTTGAATCAATTTTTTTTCAACAAAATGACCACTGGTGCAGGTACGAATTGGTCGCTTATTGAAGATGTTGCGTTGTGTACTAGCTGGGTTGAAGTTACTCATAGTTCGCTTACGGGTAATGAGATGCAGTTAAGAGAAATGTGGAGTCTTATTCATACCAATTATCTTGAGAAAATTGGTGGGAAAAGAACCAAAGAATCGATGTCCAGTCGTTGGAAATTACTTAGCCAATCGTTTAGTACGTGGAGAGACGCTTTGGCACAAGCTAGTAATAATATTCGAAGTGGGGAAAATTACTCGGATATGGTAACAAGATATTATTATTTATTGTTTGTATTCTTTATTTGTTACGTACAAAAT
This sequence comes from Pyrus x bretschneideri, assembly GCF_019419815.1. Classification (NCBI taxonomy): domain Eukaryota; kingdom Viridiplantae; phylum Streptophyta; class Magnoliopsida; order Rosales; family Rosaceae; genus Pyrus; species Pyrus x bretschneideri. Next base: position 23,974 of record NW_025999467.1, read on the forward strand.
TTATTATTTATTGTTACTTATTTGTTACATTATAATTATGTTGTTTGTTACATTATAATTATGTTATTGTTACTTATTTGTTACATTTATTTGTTACATTATAATTATGTTGTTTGTATTATTTATTTGTTACTTATTTTCATTAAAATTAATGTATATATATATATATATTTGTTAATTATTTTCATTATTTACTAAACTTGAAGCCTTCTTATTTGCTTTGTTACTTATTTTCATTATCTTTGTTACTTATATATATATATATATATATATATATGTATATATTTGCTAGTTACTTATTTTCATTATAATTATTTATTTGTTACTTATTTTTATTGTGTAGGAACTTCAAGCACAAGCTTGGTATGCTGCCAAAACCAAAGGCAAAAATAAATCATTCAACCGGTGGGAATGTTGGAATATTGTCAAAGATTGTCCTAAATTTAGAGTTGTGCCAGTTGGTCCAGAAGTGCACATGAACAGCACCCCTCTACACTCTACACCCGATCATGTTCATGAAGATGATGCAGAAGAAGTGCCCGAAACGCCCCTCCCTGAACAAGCGTCGGGTTCGACCCGTTTTCCAATTAGGCCTCAAGGTAAGAAGGCTACAAAGAGAAAAGGGAGTGCTTCCAAGAACGATTATGCAAAGTTCATGGAAGAACTTACTCGCCAAGGTGAATTGACTTTGGCGAGGGAACTGGCGAAAGATGAGGCTGATAAGGCTGATAAGGCATCAAAAGCAGCAGCTGTTGAGAGAGAATTTTATGCTAATGAGAGAGAAAGAGAGCTACTTAGGCAAGAAAGGGAACATGTTAGAGAAGAAAGACGAGCTCAACAAGATCGTGAGATTATGAACATGTCTTTAGAAGGGAAGTCTCCAAATTCTAAATTTTTTTGGAAGTCAGAGAAAGCGGACGTGGTGCGAAGGAGGCGTGCAAGAGAAACAATAGCAAGCCAAGGTGGTTCTAGCACCGCAAGAGAAGATCATCCTAGCAGCACAAATTGGTTAAGTGATGATGAATAGAGTACTTTTTGTAATCGGAGCCCATAATTTTCCAATCACTTTGGGTTGTAATTTATTATTTATGTTGTTTCCATGTTCATGAATATTTATTCAAATTAATTTGGTAAGTTATTTATATTAAGAATTAATTTGGTAAGTTATTTATATTAAGAATTATTGGTAAGTATTTAATTTGGTAAGTTATTTATATTAAGAATTAATTTGGTAAGTTATTTAATTTGGTAAGTTATTTATACTAAGAATTACATAAACATAAACATAAAAAAATTACATAAACATACTAAGAATTACATATACTAAGAATTACATAAACATACCAAATAATAAAACACACCAAATAAAATAACATAAACATACCAAATAAAATAACATAAACATAAACACACTAAAATGAACTTAATTATCCTCAGCTTGTTTCAATGCCCACTGGTGCTCTATCAAGTCAATTTGTCGGGCATTGTGCATGTCTGGCATTTGAAATGCAGTATATCGTTGAATGAGCCTTTCATTGTAACGTCCATCCCTTTGTAATGGCTCATGTTGCACGGGGTCATCGGTGGCGTCATGAGCACAATATATACGTGTTCTTGAATTGTTCATCGGGTCTGGCTCATATTCATCAACAGCTTCATAATCGTACTCATCTTCCACAATCATGTTGTGAAGAATGATGCACGTCATCATGATGGATCGAAGCGACTCTACATCAAACAATCTGGCCGCACCCCTGACGATCGCCCAGCGAGCTTGGAGGATACCAAAACAACGCTCCACATCCTTCCTGCACCCCTCTTGACAGCTTGCAAAGTGTTTTTCCTTCGCACTCCGCGGACGTGGCACTGTTTTGACAAATGTTGACCAGCGCGGGTAGATGCCGTCAGCTAGGTAGTATGGCCCGTCGTACATACGTCCGTTGACCTCATATGTAACTTTTGGTGCCTTTCCTTGCAGGACATCGTTGAACACTGGGGATTGGGCAAGGACGTTGATGTCATTTTGAGCTCCCGGGACCCCGAAAAAGGCGTGCCAAATCCATGTATCAAAAGATGCCACCGCCTCCAGAATGATACTTTTTTCCCCTTTTCTGTCCCCGTAAGCACCTTGCCATGCACTTGGACAGTTTTTCCACGTCCAGTGCATACAATCAATGCTTCCAATCATCCCAGGAAAGCCACGCATCTCCGCCTTCTTCAACAGCCGCTCCAAGTCCATGTGTGTGGGTTTGCGGAGGTACTCAGCGGTATAGATAGATTCGATTGCTCCGCAAAACCTCATCAGGGACTCAAGAATGGTTGATTGCCCCATCCTCGTTATCTCATCCACTTGGTCTGCAGATGCTCCATATGCAAGCATCCGCAAGGCAGCAGTAATTTTTTGCTCCGGCAGTAGACCCATAGCACCAAAAGCATCTTTTTTTTGCACAAAATAAGAATCATGGTTGCAAACAGCAATCATGATTTTGTTGAACAAATGTCGTTCCATTCTAAAACGACGTCTAAAGTACGTATCAGGGAATGCACTATTAGGAACAAAATAATCATCCAAGAGTTCCATACCTCGTCGTTGCCTGCTTCTATCAATGTTTCCGGAACGCCTGGGCCTGCAGATCTGAGCCGCAGCTTGGATGACTCGACGGGAATGTGAGGCTCTGCCCCTTCTTACGTCGTCATCTCTCATTTGACGCTCCTCATCTTCTTCCCTCTCATTTCTTACCCGCTGCTGATTGAACATTGATTCTGATTGGTTAAACAAGTCTTCCTCTTCCTGATTCAATTCCCACATCATCCTTGACGAAGAAGAAGAAGACATTGAAAGAAAGAAACAGAAACTATGAATATTGAAACTGATTTTTGTGAATAAGGAAGCAGAAATTATGAATAATGATAGAGATCTTGAGAATTTTGGTGTGAGATTTGTGAAGATGGAAGGTGGATTATATAGAGGATTCAGAAAGGATTAGGTTCTGCATAATACCACGTGGCATGCCGTCATTCGTTAAAAATCTGATGGAAATCTATCATCCAAGATTGTTAACAGATTATGACACGTGGCATGCTGTCATTCGTTTAAAATCTGATGGAAATCTATCCTCAAAGATTGTGAACCGATTATGACACGTGGCGCGACGTGATTGGTTAATAATCTTATCAGAAATCCATATTATAATTATTTATTTTGTATTATTTAATAATACTTAGGATAATGACACGTGGCGCACCGACAACGATTAAAAATCTTATCCGATATTACATTTAAAATTATTTTGTATTAATTTTATAAATAAAAAAAAAACTAATATTTTATTGCCTATTGCCAGGGTTATAGAAGTGTAACGGTGGAGATGCAAAATCTATTGCCAGGGCTACTTACTGTTCATTAAGGGCAATTACTGTTCATTAGGTGGATTGAATAGTGAATTGCCAGGGGGGAGGGCTCCAACGCTGGAGTTGCTCTTAGGGCAGTTGCAGCCTTTTGACACAAGGATGTACTTTGCTTGCTGAAACTTGATGACATCAAAGAGTATAATCACGGAAGAACCCGTGAAGTACTAACAAATGCCAACACCAAATTTGGGTCCTTGGATAGTAGATAATATCGAATCATATCCTTATTCTCGTTGGTTTCTAGCATGTGTGTAAACTTGCGTATAATATTCGTATCATATGCATGTATTTTTCAATAAAAATTTTTGTTTTTCGTACGCATATTAATAATCTATTAAATTGCACATTTTTTAAAATTCTAATGTATGATACACTATTATACACATAAAAACGCACTTTTTATGTTTAAAACATATCATTTTCAAGTATTTTTAATAATACAAACAAAATTCACGCATTCTATTTATATTTTAACATATTATGAATAAATATAATATAAATATTAAAATTTAAGAATTATGGCCCATTAAGTGATAATCATATGTCGTCATGTAGAAGGACGAAAGAGTTTTACTCCCAAAAAATTAATAACATTCTTTGATAAAAAAAAAAAAATTAAGAACATTCTTTATTATTAAGAACACAAAAAAAAAAAAAAAAAAATCCAACATACAATTCCATTCCCAACCCAAACATTGAAGCTCAGGAAACAAAAAAGTGTAATTTTTTTATTTTTTATTTTGGTGTCCTTAATAGTATGGAAAACTTACGACACTAGAATAGAACAAAAATAATTCTAATTTATTTCTGAATATTGAAAGAAATGTTTGAATTTTTTTTTTTTTTTGAATCAAAGAAATGTTCGAATTGAATTAACTAAGAAAAAAAACTACTACATAATTATGGCATTTAGCCCAACAAACACAAGAAGGCCCATGCATAATGATTACAAGTCCAGCAAGAAAATCTGAATAAAAATATGGTAATTGGGTTTAAGCCTAAATTACAACCCACTACCTTCTTCCCATCCCAGTCAATATATAAAACCTCTTCACTTTCTTTGACTTAGCCGTTTGACTTCTGACATTAATTTGCTTTGACAAAAAATTGTAACAAAAAACTTCTCTCATTCTTGATAATGTAGGTGGAATACACCAACTAGATTTATTGGCTGGAAATAGAGATTGGTTTGGCGTGAGAAGTAGAATCATCGTTACAACAAGATACGAACGTCTTCTAGTTGAGCATCGTATAGACAAAAAAGAAGATGACGGAGACGAGACTTCGTAATCCATGCGTGAGGATGGATTGCATAACCCATCCTATTTTTCTTATTTCGGATTTGTTACCAATTCAGTCCGTGTACAATTTTGCTCATCAAACGCGGGGTGGATTACATGTCCAATTTAATTGAAAATAACTCATTCCATCCGGCTGCCAAACAGGGCCATAAGGTTGAGGACTTAAATGATGATGAAGCTGTGGAGCTCTTCGGTTGTAATGCCTTTAGGAAAGTTCGTTGTGAGGAAGATTATTTAGAACTGTCGAAGTGCTTCATAAATTATGCTAGAGGCCTTCCGTTACTCTTAAAATTTTGGGACCTTTTTTTGAATTTCGAAAGCTGATGGTGATGCTTCTCAGAATTGAAGTAACCATCTCCGAATCTATGCTAAAAAAATAATCTCTCTATGTTTCTATTAATCATTCTATTGGAAACCAGTAATTAATCAGAGTTGGTAATCAATACCTACTTTGTACACTTAAATACATGCTACAAATACAATGCGTTTTAATAGGAACATAAATGTTCAAACTTGCAGCCGAATGGTGACGAGGAGAAAGCCAGTGTTCCAAGTGTTAAATCTGGTGTTTATAGCCCACTTGCATCTCCGACTATACATCTCAAGCTCAACCGCGTTCTTCATTCCATGGCCAATCTTCCACGTCCAAACACGATCATTGAATTGCGGCAAAGCACAAGACCCGGTCAATGGGCGGTGAAACTGACCTAGCTAGTACATAAGCTTCATTCCGAAATGCAACAAGCTGCACTGCAGAGGAGTAGACATTAAGAGTAAAGAAATACCGTAAGGCATAGATGCACCAACAATCAATGCAGGACACAACGTTAGCTTGTAGGTTTACTTGACAGAAGCTCTTCAGACTCCTCTAAGCTACTGATTATGTGTAATGAGGGAGGACGGACAAAAATCGCCACCAGATACGCATCATCGATTAACGCAAAAGGAATTATCGGGTTTCATATTTATGAACTTCATGCAATGAATATAAAGAAAGAACAGGAAAGTCAACACGGTTTATGATCATACGAAATTTCAAAGAGGGGAGAAGAGATTCTAAACTGGGGAGTATACAAATTGAAGATAACATATGGAAGAAGAGCAAACAAATTGAAATTAATTAACCAGAAAACTTCTACGGTATTTACATGTTTTACCTGAAAAATCTATGCTTATCCTCCACTGCCTCCTTAATCATGCTTGCCCCCACTATGAAGACCAAAGAAGTGATGAACAAAACAGCTGCCAACAGAAAATACAGACTGGCAACTCTCCAGAACTGCTCTAAAATAGTTCATTAAGGCATGTGCAGAAAATTCAGAAACTATATGGAAAGATAGGGCAACTGAAAAAGAACATGAGGTCCTGAAGGCAAAGAACAAACGTGTTTTGGAAAGTTAAAAAAATATAGTTTTCGATATATTCTACTTCTTTCTGGACTTAATTAATTGTGGCTATATCAGGACCTATTTAAGCACAAAAAAATCACCTACCAAGTTCCAACCATGTTTAAAATAGTTCCGCTAGGCAACATCTGCAGCTGAAGTTTCATTCTGAAAATAATCAAGCTGAAATTAACCCGGTACGATAAACTTCTCATCCTGCACATAAATAAATATTCACTTAATAGTTGCGTCTTAGTCTCACCATTAAGAATCTGCTTTCAGTTTGAGTTCAGAATTATCAGTAGCCACAATAAAGAAAAGATTCACAACTAGCACAATATTGTTATTGAATATCCTGCATTTATTTGAAGAACGATGTACAGAGAGCTTCCTTATTTGTTTTTCACATATCATGATCGGCACTGTCCAAGCATTTTTACATTATCTCTATAGCTACTTATCTGTTCATAGCATAATAAATTTTGCTTCAATTCCTAATGTGAAAATATCATAACATATTTTTCTTCCATATCTTCATACTCTGCACTTTTTTGCTGAAAACTTATTTACCTACTATGACTTTGGATCTTTTTTATTTCAATTTGACATAGATGGGAGACACATTAATAACTGTATATACAGAGACTTCATTGCTGGATCAAATAAATTAACTTGAGGAAAAAAATAATCAAATATCAGGTAGGTTATACAGGGCTTGAGATGGGGACTTACTAGCATGGATTCTGAGAAAAGGCACCATGTTTAGCTTTCCAAGTACGACTCTGATGCATTGAATGGTTAAATAAAGCAGCAAACAATTTTTATTCTTCCTTCTGCCTTTTGTGAGCTTGTTCTTTGTCATCAAAACTACCACTTTCACTTGGAGCTGCCTCTTCACAATATCCATGCGTTCGTTTCAAGATTTTCAATGTTTGGTTAAGCTCTTCCAAATCTTGCTTGTACACCAAACGAGCCCCACACATTTTCACCATATTTGGTTCATTTCCTCCAACTATATAACATGTTTCAAATGAAAACTGTTCCTGACATTGTTCTCGAGACAAATACAATATCCAAAGGTGTTCTGACACCATATGCTCTGTTGCAGAAATGCAACATGAAATCCCAGGCAAACACTTAATTTCGAAACTATAATAAGGATAGTTTTTCTTAGCAAAAACAACGCAAAAAGCAATTCCCATCCAGCTGCTACATGATTGAGGAGGTAGCTCCACATTTAGCGAATGTCCCACAGTTTGATTGTTGAACCACTCCGGAATCCCCTTTCCGGGGCATACAATGTAATTATGACCCAAAGAACGACAGATTCCCTGCACCAAAAGAACCAATGTAATGCAATTCAGAGAACAGAGAGAGAGAGAGAGAGAGAGAGAGAGAGAGAGAGAGAGAGAGAGAGAGAGAGAGAAGGACAGAGAGAGACAGAGAGACAAGAGTACCTTACTGGCGAATTTCACGATCCTTGAACATATTGTATTCATCCAGTCTTCATCTTCAACCAATGTAATGCAATTCAGAGAACTGAAAGTAAAATCATAAATATTGGCAAATCTGCTGCTCAACTTCGAGGGATCCGACAACCTTTTCAAGGAGGTACAATTATCTACAATTACGTGTAATTTGCTATTTGACGGAAGATCTGGCAGTTGCTCAAGTCTTTGGCACCCATTCAACCAAAGAGACTCAAGTCGAGAAAGGCATTTGATGCTTGCTGGAAGGGTAATAAAATTGTTTCCACTAAGATCTAACATTCGTAAAGAGGACAAGTTATCCCCAATATCATGGGGGATATCACCTTCACCAAGATCACAATTGCATAGGTGTATTTCCTCCAAACAATGCAAACGATTTAAAGAAGACAACACCAAACCCCAACAAGGCTTATGGCTCTTTCTAATTCCAAATAAGCGGAGAAGGCCCCACTCGTCCCTTGGCTTACCCATTGATCCAGAAACACGCAACGTTTTGAGATTTTTCATATCAACAAGTGGCTCTCTTATTGCGTTTCCCCCCATTTCAAGTACCTTTAAAAACTCCACTTTCCCTGGGAGTTTTTCTATTTTCGAACTTCCGCAGACATACAGCGTTTCAAGAGACTTCAAGTTACAAATCTCAATAGGAATATCCAACAGATTTCTGCATTCATTAATAAACAAACCAGTAAGTCCAACCAGATGTCCAATTGTTGAAGGTAATTTCTCAATCGCAGTCCCACCTAATGAAACCACGGACAAATTTTTCATCTGTTTTGAAAATTCTGGAATCTTTTTCACTTTGGAGCATCTAGTAAAATCTAAATTTTCAAGGGAATCCATTTCTAGCTCACTTGGAAGATTCTTAATACTTTCACAGAAACCAAGGCTCAAAACTTTAAGTCTTTTAAGAACTGCAAAAGACGAGTGTACCTCAACCAAATTCGTACAATACTGAAGAAACAACTTCTCAAGATTTCGAAGACCAGTAAAATCTGGGGTACTTATCAATTTACGTGAGTTGCTAAGATCAATATATTTCAAGTTGGGGAAATTCTGCATAATACAACAAATAATGTATATAAGCTTCCAATTCCAAAACCTTACAATTTTATTGGACATAAAAAAATTGTTAAATAGCATTCATTGGGTATATTCTTACCTCTTTTCCATCCCAAAGCCGAACAAGTTTGCTATCATGCATTTTTAGTTCAGTAAGGAAACGCGGGTGAAAGCTTGGTGGAAGAGACTTGGAAGGATACAAACTCCAATTCATAATTCTCAAAGAACATGGAAGAAATTTGGGACTTGAAGAAACGATCAAATTGTCAAATTCCAGAAACCTCAGTCCAGACATGTTAGAGAAGGCTTCGCAATTCCAGTGCACCTCCTCTATTTCGGGTAACCGTAGGCTTATGGCTTCAATAGCTCGTCCCCTAATAACCAAGAATGTAGGAAATGTCAATTTCACATTTAGTATCGTGCCAAAAAAATAATATCTTCTATCAAACTTGGTAATCTTACATAACTTCTTACCGTATTGGTCATGAATACATGAGAAATGTCATTGGGAAGCCACAACCTACTCCGCAGGCCAGGCTCTTTAGACTCGTTACCAACAATTCTCCATGCCATATCTTGTATCAAATCATGCATCCCTATCCTGCTGTACTTGACTGAAGTATCATACAGGAAGCATTTTTCAGAGGTCATAAGAGATTTCTCAATTAGAGCATCTATCAAGATCCGGCTTGAAATATCAAAGGAATTGTCTAGCATTTCAATTACTCGATGCGTGTGCTTCCCTTTGTGAAAACATGCAACATCGAGAAAAATTCTCTTCTCCATCTCTTCTAGTCCATCATAACTTATTTTGAGTTTATCAAAAATTGTTGGATTAGGAATTTTCTTTAGATTATCCCGTGCACTATTCCATGCATCTAGACCTCTCTTAAACAAAGCCGACCCCAAATGTTCAAGAGCTAGTGGAAGGCCTCCTGCATGATTAACGAAATACTTAGACAATTCCAAAAACCCATCTTCGGGCAGATCTTTCTTAAAGGCATGTTGACTAAACAGAGCAAGAGCTTCATAATCATTTAACAACTTGACGCTATGACATAAAGTTATGCCATGCTGGACTAGCAAACGTTCATTTCTAGTTGTAATGATAATTCTACTCCCACTACCAAACCAAGCTTCTTTTCCAGCTAGTACTTGTAGCTGGTTTATTTGATCCACATCATCAAGTACAAGAAGAACCTTTTTGTTGCTTAAGCACTTCTCTGTGTATATGATTCCCAACTGTTGATCCCGAACTTGCTCAATCTTTTCTTTCAAGACTGGGAAAAGAAGTTGTTGTTGAAGACTAACTGGACTACGATCTCTGATATTTGCGAGAAAGCAGTAAACTTCAAAATGATGGAAGATTCTATCATAAACTAGCTTGGCAAGGGTTGTCTTACCGATGCCGCCCATCCCCGTTATCCCTATAAAGCGAACATCATTGGCATCATGAGCTAATAGCGAACCTAGTTGCTCAAGCCCAGAATTAATTCCGACTAATTTCTGTGAGGAATCTGACACGGTGAACGCAGCTTGCACTTTCCTCCACACGCTGTTGACGATTTTTTCAATAAGCTCACTTTCACACCTACAAGGTATAAAATAACCAATAAAAAATACATAAACGAAGCATTCAAGTTTGACTCTGTTAGGACATGGGAATTTAAAGTTGTTCATGCATGCTTACTTGGATTGCTTTGAATGCCAACCAGAAATTTTGGACAATCTTTTTAGATCAGCTTTCCATTGGACAACCTTCTTTTTATCTTCGGTAGTGATGAACTTTTCTTCATGCTCTGCGAAGGCTTTGGCAAAAGATCCCCGTTGATTTCCAACGTCAGATGGATCTGTCTCGTAAAAGACCGGCAGAACTGAGTTCCTAGCTTCCATGCATTGAAGAATGGCTGTAAGTTCATTCAAGCACCATTTGGAAGAAGCATAGTTTGGTGAAAGAACAACGATTGCAACATGCGATTCTTTGATCGCACTCGGGAGCTCAAGTGGAATACTTGTTCCTTCTTCAAGCTCTCGATCGTCAAGGAAAGTCGTAATTCCTTGGAACTTGCACAATTCGCGGTATAAATGGGATACGAAACCCTTGCGGGTGTCTACACCCCTAAAACTCAAAAACACATCGTACTTCCATCGAGGAGCTGATTCGAGAGAAAGAAGTGGGGCAGAGGCTCTTTGGGTGCTGATCGCCATTGCAAAGAAAATGAAAAGTGAACGAAAAACCACGATCAAAATACTCACACAAAAGTATGAGCAGACACAAACAGAGGTTTTGGGGGAAGGAAATAACGGAAGAGAGAAAGAGTGAAAGTCGTGGGGAAGCCAAGCGAGATACTACGAATCAATCCAACAAGAAAGCAAGAGACCAAGAAGCGGACTTTATTGGATGAGGATCCCATTGAGATCCAAATGGTAGGGATTCTAGAAACCCTCATGTTCTAACCATTCATCGTATATTGTACAATTAATTTTTTTCAAATACTATTTGTATATAATTTTAAATAATAAAATTTATATGATTTATGACCGTATGATTTATGATAAACAGTTAAGATATGAGAATCCTTAAATCTCAACCATTTGGATCCGGACGGGATCCGAAGGACCAAATCCATTATTGACAGGTAAATTGCACAAATAGATTGAGAAAAGTAAGTGTGAACAGGCAGCGCTCTACCTACTCCTACTCCTGCTCCTAAATTGGACCAAAAAATAATTTTTCATTTTCTAGAGAGGATGAGGATCTTTTTTGGATTTTTTTTGGAGTTTTAGAGATTCTCATATTATAGTTGTTTATTGATATTGTGTGATCAAATTTTCATTAAGTACTATTTATGTTTAATTTTAAATAAAAATGTCAAAATAATTTGTGATATATAATAAATGGTTAGAATGTGAGAATTCTTAGTATTCTCACAATTGGATTCCGATGAAATCCAAATCCTTCTGGGGCCTCCATGCATTCTGGACGCGGTTTCCAACTACTTGATGGACATTTTCCAAGTACTTGTTGGATGCTTTCCAACCACTTGCTTAGTAAGACTGCATCGATTTCTGATTAGTTAGATTAATTTAAAGTGAATATGACCCATGAAATAATGAAGAGAAATTAGTTGAGGTTGAGGCATATCATCAAGGATTATTAACTCTTAAATGTTAATTAACAAATCAACGCTAGTAGTTATTTTTAGATTAGATTCAAAACAAGTAGCTTTTAAATTTTAATTAACACCAAATAATTAACTAAATTCTAAAAAGGGAAGAACATTTCCTCCACAAAAAAAAAAAAAAAAAAAAGAAAAAGAAAAAAGAAAAAACCTAAGCTCTTTAATTCTCATTCATCCTTTAGGTCAAATTTAGGTATCGAGAGACACTTGTATTGACAAAGTCTAACCTGTTTATTCTTTTCTTTGATGGGAGATATTCGTTTGTAATTCTACGCTTGTGTGAAATTTTTTTTCCTCACCTCATCATTCTATCTATAGATAAAATAAGTAACACGGAGTAATTAACAGAGGTAAGATAACAACAACAATAACAAGTGTAGTATAGTGTAGTAGTACCAAAACTAACAATTTATGCAAGAAAAAGAAAACTATATTTCCACTAAAAACAAAACAAGAGATGGAAATTGCCCCAAAAAGTCAGGATCGGTGGCTTACTCTTCTCATTCAGTCGGTTCTGATGGGATTTTTCTTTTTCCCACTAAAAACAAAACAAGAGACGGTACCAAAAAGTCAGGATTGGTGGCTTACCCCATTTTTCCAACTACCTGGACGGTTTCTAACCACTTGCTTGGTAAGACTGCAGCGATTTTTTACTTGTGGAATTAATTTAAAGTGAAAATGACCAATGAAATAATTGAGAAAAATTGGTTGAAGCTGAGGTATTATCAAGGGTTAACTTTTAAATGTTAATTATTTAATACTATCTAAATAAAATGTTTTAAGTTTGATTCTGGCCAAAAAAGAATTTGATCCATATTATTATTAGTCCATTGTGAGGCTAAGCGCACTCATGTAGTCAATTGAGAATTTGAGGGTTTTAATGTTTTTAATGAATCTAAGGGTATTCAATCATGATTTTAAGTGATTCTCTGAAATTCAACGTGTATTCAATCAAAATTTTAAGATAATATTAAAATCCTTAAAAATATTTGTATTCAATTAATATTTCAAAGAAGTTTATAGCATTCTAGGTGTATTCGATTATGAATTTATTTTAAAGAATTTTAAAACGTTAAGGAATTTGAGGGAATTTGAGAGCTTTCATATTACGATTTATGCATCACAAATCTCACCTCTTCCCTTGAGATTTTAAGATAGTTGAATCAAAAAATTTCATGGAATCTATACAAATAAATTAAACTCCCGTAAACTTCATGGATTTATAAATCCATTAATATCTCTAAAATATACACCTCTAAATTTGTAGACAAAGTTTTGGAAACTAAAGAATATAGAAGTTGATGATTGGTTTATTAGTTAACGTTGATAAACATGCTTATTTATATTAGTGACACATCAATTAGTGTGTAAATTTAGTATACGAATTTAGTCTCCATTGCATTACCCTTATGAAATATATGTCGTAGCTTTGTAAATTTTTTTTTTTTTCAATCCATAAAAAAATCATTGTTAAATTCAAAATTATGTGAAAGAATAGTGTCAAAAAACTAAGAATAAGACGTAGAGGAGACACATAATTGGAACAGAAAACCCTCGGCCTGGTTTTATTAGCTTTCCCAAATAAGATTATGTCTCTTTTCGCCAATCCTCTCTTTTAATTATTTGGACAATCAAATAATATTTAAATTGCATAATCAAACCAAGAAAGTAAAGAAACGATAAATTATTTGATTAGTCGAGAACGAAAGTATCTCTATAAATAAATAAACAGTTGTTTACAGAGCCAAAACAAATACTAAAAAAAACGAGTAATCCACAAGAAAGAGCTGAACTTGGCCAACACCAAAATGAAAGGACAAAACTTGACAACCAAAAACACGTGAAAGAAGACTTGACTTAATAGTTACGAAATTTCAAGGAAGCTCACTCTCGATGTATTTGCGAGAATTAATTTAAACTAAATAGTATCAATGAACAGCTTTCAATCCCCTTATATATAACAAAAATAAATAAATAATCATGTAACGAGCACATGTTCGTGAGTGAAAAGTTTGAATATGAGTTGATGATTACTTGTAAAGTACTGAATACAGTAGGCAAAATTACTAGCATCATTTGTAAACCAAAAATTATCATCGGAAATTCACAATGCTAAAATATTTTATGAGAAATTTTATTTCAACCAATATAACTTCACACCAAAATCACTCACACCAAAGTAGGAATAGACGACGAAGAGATGGGTATTTTTTTTCGGGGTTTTTAAACTTTAATCCTTTAAGAATATTGAAATTTAAAATAAATTTCAGGGTTTTTTAACTTTAATTCCTTGGAACTTGCACAATTCGTGGTATAAATGGGATACAAAACCCTTGCAGGTGTCTACACCCCTAAAACTCAAAAACACATCGTACTTCCATCGAGGAGCTGATTTGAGAGAAAGAAGAGGTGCAGAGGCTCTTTGGGTGCTCATCGCCATTGCAAAGCAAATGAAAAGTGAACGAAAAACCACGACGAAAATACTCACACAAAAGTAGGTGCAGACCAAAAGAGAGGTTTTGGGGAAAGGGAATAATGGAACTGGAAGAGAAAAAGAACTAAAGTTGTAGGGAAGCCAAGTGGGACAATATGAATCAATCCAACAAGAAAACCACAAAATGAACACCAACATACTTAATTGACAAGGAAATTGCAGAAACAGATTGAAAAAAGTCAGTGTGAACAGGCTGCGTTATATTTAGGAGCAAAAATAATTATTCTTTTTTTGGGGCCCCATTTATTTTGGACGGTTTCCAACTACTTGCTGGACGGCTTCCAATCACGTTATACATGTCTCTTTCAAGAATTTTCACACTTCAATCTGTTCACTGTTGGGACCCACTACTTTTCTATGCTTTATCTTTTTTCAAAGCTACAAGCTTCTTCTTTATTGATTTGGCGGTAGAAGGAGTAATTTCTTCACTCTTCCAAGTTACTCAAATTACCCAAATAAGTACTCCTTTCGTGTTTGTCATTGAAAAGATTATGAAAATACTTTCAGTTTGAATTCAAATCTGGAGAGCCACTATCTCGTGCACCACTAGCAGAACTATCACTAGGACAATTTGATGTCAAGTGCTTGCCATCCTGAAGTACCCGAAAACATGATAAGCAGGCAGTCATTCAACAGGTGTACTTATACATATCGAAATGTAAGAGAAACTTTCATACATCCAAAGTCTATGTGCGTGTGTGATTTCACCATATAAAGGTTGGATGACTACAATAAAATCATATGAACTGAACTATAAGGTTGGATGACTCATTTAGAATACATACACACACACACACACACACACACACACACACACACACACACATATATATATATAATAAACATATAAAGTAATAAAAAATAAGATAAAAAAATGTCTACAAAAAAAAGCCAATCCAAAAATTACAAAGGGAAAGAAAAATATATATTAAATATGCAAAAACACTATGTCTATGCAAGGAGAAGTTTAATTTCTTTAAGAATCAAATACTAAAATTTAAATAAAAATAATAAAAGAATCTTATCATAGTATTTCAGCATTTCAAATTTAGCTCAAAAGCTCCAATACAGCATGTTGATGCCTATATAACACAGATCACTGCAAGACAAGAGAAAACATAAAATTTAACCACAAAAGAGGTTTCTAAGTAGGCATATTTACATCAAGGTAGAGGCCTCCATCACTCCATCCGTCAATTTTCGAACGCCCACCTCTGCCAGAGGAAATTAGTGATTTAAGGCCTGCAATCCACACTTGCGCCTCAACTTTGTCCTTGCAAATCTGGACGCAAATGACAGACTATCATAAATATTGTTATTATAAATAAAAATAGGAAACAATGTAAAGACAAATAATTTTGAGCTTCCACCACTAACCAGATCAAGAGACCGCGTTCCGTTATTGTATGGAAGAGAAAATGATAAATAGTCCTTTTCAGGACGTAAAAATCGTTGAAAGACAGCCTGTAACAAATTTTGGAGCAAGATGAAATTAGAATAAGCATCGCTAGAAGACTTAAATTTAAACTGCAGTAAATCTATGCCAATCATGTACTAAAATTTATATCAAATTGCTCACAGTTCTTTGTCCAGGAACAATTCTTGTGACAGAAGCCATTCAAACTTCTTTCGCTACTTGAAATCCAGATCAAAGTTGATTCGTCCTGAAATTATTAAATGCAGCAGTAAGTAGAAAATAGAAAGAATTTAAGCAGACAAAATTTGTGAATTAAAATACAATAAATATAATCACAAGCAAGAACCATAGAAGGGCATTGAAATGCTATCTACCACAGAAGGCCAGTGAAATGCTATCCCATTAGCAGTATTTTACAATGCATACATCAAAACACAAAGTAGCATGGTTATGCAGCAACGTAGCAGCACAACTAATGTCAACTGACATTTAACATATTCCAATACCTTACAAGGTGAAATGTATAGTCTATCAAACCTTCGTAGCTATTAATGATATGTTTCTCCAATAACTATAGACCATATTTTGCCTTGACTGACCTCAAACTACACTACGAATAAGTTCTCAAATCTCTCATCCAAATTAAATATGCCATAGAATCTGGCAAACTGCCTACTGTACCCTTTGGTTCCAATCTGCCATATGGATCGGAACCTAAATTAACTCAGATTTCCCCTTCAGTTATTAATTTAATTAGCAGAAGGGAAACTTGAGAAATTTTATCTTTTCCGTTATAAGCACAAATGGAAATTGTATGCTTGTGGGAGAAGATTGAAATTACCTAATTGGCACTACATTACCACTGCTAAGCAGGAAATTCAATTAAACATGTTTCGTAGCATTCTTGACTTCATCCTTTTACAAATTTTACTATCTGTTCATGCAGGAATTGTGGAATAAATTTTTTATTTCAACCTTAATAATTGAGCACACCATGTTCTTTCCCTTCCATGGAGTGGACAAACCACCAATATTTTAAAAATAAAAAATAAATCCTAATAGAGAAGCTTTAGATACAAACTTACAGTAGAAAGTCTAAATGGACAAAACTTAGGCTTTCCCTTACGACCATATTTCAGTAGTTGAGCACCCTCCTTCAAAGCAATTATTGCCTGAAAATCATTTAATCATTCAAAACCATGAGAAAGATATGAAGGGCGGATAAACGCTGTATGAACTAAACATAGGACCATATCAAATGCTATTCTAATTATAACGTTACCCTGAACTCCATACCGCATATAGTAATGACTTTTTGACTTCCAATTCAAGAAGCACACCAACTTAGTTCTCATTCAGTTACAAGTTACAACCTTCCAAAACATATCATAATTCATAACTGTTATCCTGCGACTTAGAGAATAAATCGCTAAATCCAAACTTTTAAGATATTAAGAAACCCTACGCGTCTTCTAAAGTTACTATAAAAACTGTTCCAACTAGAGCAGCAGGTTTTACACCCTGCGAAGAAAGTAAAATGTGGTTTCCATGCAATGCCATTTCCATTAGATCACTCTGTCGCAATAATCACTGGACATTTATCGTTCAAAGATGTCAGTACTTTACATATGCCTCGGAGCAAACCCAGTTGCCGAAATGGAAAATGCACTTGGGAAAAATACAAAATTAAAAAAGGTTCGAAACTTTGGCCCTGTTTGGTTCTGTAAAAGCACCCATACTGCATCCATTGAGCCAAAAACGATGAACCCAGAAGTGATCCTCAAAACCAAAACCTTGAGAAGAATATGTTCCCACTAATTATATCTAAAACGTTGTATGTCAATTACCAAATCAAAATTCCCTCACATTTTTAACATGCCTGAAGATTATGTTCCCAGTAATTATATCTAGAGAGTTGTTTTCAATTACCAAATCCAAATTCCCTCACATACCTACAAAACTTAAAAGTATCAAGCAAAAAATAAAGAGCTCTCCATCCAATTTCCACTTTTTCGAGGAGGAAAAAAACAAATCTTCTGCTTTTCTAAGTAATTAAACAGACAAATAATTAGGAATTTATTTCATTTTCTTTGTATTTTTTGATACATTTGCAAAAACAAAAAAGAGGCAAAGAGAATTTAGAGAGAAAGAGACCGACCTGGTCGATGTCACGGTTGGCATTCCCGTAGCTAACAAGATCTGCCATTCCATGTGACAGAAATTACCGTAACGCCACCACCCTCTCCGATCCCCCGCCGGAGCTCCGTTCATCATCTACCTTCCAACTGTCTCTCGCGCCTCCGTGCAATACCATCAACGGCCACGTCACCACCACCACAACCACCACTGCTCAGCTCTCTCTTTCTCTACACTACGCGGCGCAGATCTGCCGAAACCCTAAGACCTCCAGTTCTGATCTTTGACTCCGAGCAAAGAAGAAACTGAGCTCCAAGCCATGGACTGTTGGGAGGCTGGTTGCGGAGAGACCGACGGCGGGTTGAAAAACGAGGAGGGCCTCAGGGAGGAATTTAGGGAGTGAAAGAGAAAAGAGAAGGGACGAAAGGGCGTCGGAGAATGGGACGGGAGGGGAAGCGGACCGGACGAAGGAGCGAGAAAATTTAGGGGGGCGTGGGGTTTGTCCGAGTCTGTAAAAAGCACAACTGGTCAAACCTGTGAAAAATTGAGTACTACCGATCAAATAAATCAAACTCACAAAATAAAATAAAATAAAATATGTATCTTCTAGAATTTTAGAATTTGATGCAACTGAGTGCGAACTTGTTGAAACTACTAGAGATTTCAATAATAAATATTTATTATTTTATATATATATATATATATATATATATATATTATATTGACTTGGTGCTGCATTGTGCAGCGTCTGTGCGGATGATAAAAGGTGCTGCAGTGCGCATCAAATGTAAATAGTTGAATGGTTACAATTTTTAGTTAAAAAATATGATGCTTATTCAAATTGTATGAGTAGAATTAAAATATATAAATAATCAAAATTTATTTTCTGAAAATTTTAAATAGAAGATATGTCTTTTGGGTCAACATTATTAAGAAGGGTTGTATATCTTTAACTAAAATAAAAAGACTCGATGAACGGGTGCTTTAATGCCTATAAATACCTATTGTGGCATAATGTTTCACACACAATTTCAGAAATTTATTTTTACATTCCTTGCTCTCTCTTCTCTCCATCACATTCATACAATTTCTTTCTACTTATTTATAAGCGAATGCAATTCGGTTTTGTTAATCGAATATTTCATACTTTGTTATATTCTGAAAGTGACTTGCCAAGAACACTTTAGCAAACTCATTCGAGGAGGGGCAAATAACACTTTAAGGAAACGATTCAAGTTGTACCTCAAAATCATTATTCAGATTATTCTCTATATTTCTATATTTACTCTAACACATGACCAAGGTGGAAAGTTACTCAAAGTTTTTCTTTTTATAAACAAGGTTAAACAAGCCACTAATTAGATGTGTCCTCCTCGTATGTTGTTTTTAAAAGCGTTTTGTTGTAAGACTAAGATTGCAGCACTAGTTTTGATTTTCATTTTTTATATAAGTAGTGTCGACCAGCCATATATGTGATATCCCGTCCCCAAAATTATTATTTTATTTTATTATTGACGTATTTCGAAGATTTGATTGGAATTAGTTCTTTATTTCTCCAAATTTAAGAAAACGATGTGAGGGGTACTTTAGTCATTTCCAATTTTCTCAACCTGTTCGGTCAACTCTTAAATTGGTTAGGTAGAGTTTGATTTCATGAGCGCGTAGGTGTAAACAGATCTTATTTCCGAGTCTGAACGGAGAAGTTAGAGTCGTTTAAAGTTGGTGGCATTTTGGCAATATTACCAAATTGCTATAATTTAAATGGGAGGGAAACCTCCAGGAAAAAGGGGAGAATTTTTCGGAAAAATGGGGGGGAAAAGCTGCCTAACCCGTTTTTAGGAGGAAATTGACCCATAAACCCACAAAACTTGACCCGCTTGTATCTTTTTCATCCGAGGTCTGTTTTGGATGATCTTGGTGTCCATGGAAAAATCTTGACGAGCCCTACATCTCTATGATGTTAGATTTTCCATTTTCTTTTCCATCTTTGCAGTTCGAGGTCTCAAAGTTCACGACTTTTTCGGCGGTTTTATCATTTTTCCGGCGATTCCAGCAACGATTTCCTTCGAGTGAGGTATGAAACTTCATCTGCTCTTCGTAATCTTCAAGTGGGTATGCTTAGTTTGTGCTTTCGTATTCGTTTTAGAGTTGGATGTTTAGAATACCTAGAAATCCGATTTTCTCCGGTGAAATTGGACAGTTTCCGGTTAGAATTTATCGTCGGCCTAGTTGTGAAAAGTGTTTCCCTTGTTGAGCTCTAGCTACCACATAAATTTGAGCTCCTCTAGTTAATGTTGAAATTCGGGGTTTGTAAACCCTCCATCTTGACTTCCACCGCGTGTGGCGGTGCGTGGGATCGTTCACGAGTGTTGTCTAGGTTTTAAATACCTTTTAGTGACCATGTGAACCTATGTCTAGCTTGGTTTCCAAAGATTCAATTGTTGGGTGTGTAGATCAAATTTCTTGATCAAGGGTTTGGTTCAAAAGGTCAATTTCTTGTTAATTTTGAGTCATGTTAGTTTTGGATGTTGTGTACATGACTTCTGGACTACCTGGAACTATTTTGGGATTTGTTATATGAATTGGAAGTGGGTTGTTACGTAAGTTGCAGAAAATTGACTTCTTTGCAAAGAAAACTCAAGTTTCGAGTAGCCTTCTTTGGCTCTTAATTTCTAGGCCTTTATATGCTCCTTTGGAGAAAATTTTTAGTGTGTTGAAAGTACATATGCTCATGATCGTAACCCAATTGTTTTCACTCAATTTCGTTGAGTTTTGGTTGATCAAAACCTTCTTTAAGTTTGGGTCACGGGCTGCCAAACAGCAGCAGAAAATTGAGTTTCCAGTTTCAAGACTCCGTTTTTCCTTTTGGCATAACTTCCAATTTAGAGCTCCGTTTTCTACAAACTTTGTATGTTTTTAAAGTACAGAACACAAGCTTCAAAACCCATATAATATCACATGATTTGGTTTAGTTTGGAATGTTCCAAAGGGAGCCTAAACTTGGTCTAATAGTGCTGTTTTCTGCAGATTTTGTGGAGAAGTAGAGTACTTTTTTCGCCACACCTATTTTCTTTTCCAGATTCCTTTCTAATCTTCTTTACTACTAATTGAGTGATATTATTTGAGTGGTAGATTCCATAATCAGTGTACTTTCTTTAGATAATATTAATTTTGTTCCTTTGAAGAGCCTAATCGGAACACAAAAGTACAATCAAGAGTATAAAT
Source organism: Pyrus x bretschneideri (assembly GCF_019419815.1). Lineage (NCBI taxonomy): Eukaryota > Viridiplantae > Streptophyta > Magnoliopsida > Rosales > Rosaceae > Pyrus > Pyrus x bretschneideri. Next base: position 45,077 of record NW_025999467.1, read on the forward strand.
ACAAGTAGCACACATAACTAACCAAACTAAGCTATTAAAATGTGATTCTTTTATAATTGGCCATCGATCTATTTTTATTAAATGTGGTTTGATTATGGATGGGTAATATTTGTGGGAAAGTGATTCGAATTGCATATTGAAATGTGAATTATGTATACATACGCCATAGACCCATGTTAATTAAATGTGAATTCTATTGAAGTGTTATTTTATTTCTGGCCAATGATCTAATTTCAGTAAGTATGATTTGACTTGTGGATTGGAATTATGGTTTGTATTGCATGATTGGATTGATGTGATGAAATGCGAGAGCTAGTAGTGGACCATTAATCCATTGTTATGGGGTTCGTTGCTTCGAAACATGTTTCAACCCTCGTGTCATTATTCATTCTCGTTTCGTTGAGTCTTTGTATCTTGAGTAACTTGATCCATGTCTTGTTTTATCGAGTGGTGTTACACATTCTACTCCGCGATTCCGTTGAGTGATGGTCCGGAATCGTATCCTGGTTTGGATTCCGTTGAGTGATGGTCCGGAATCCTTCCTACTTCATTCCGCGATTCCGTTGAGTGACGATTCAGAATCGTATCTTGGTTTGGGTTCCGTTGAGTGATGGTCCGGAATCCCTCTTACTCCGCGATCCCGTTGAGTGATGGTTCGGGATTGTATTCACCTTAGTTCATGGAGTTTAGTTTGAGATGGTTGCAAAGTGTAGGCTTTGGATGAACAGTGTCGCCTAATTCTACTTTCATTGTGTGTATGTGAATATGGGTGTGAGATGTTATGGTCGTTTGAAATGAACTTTTGGATGTCTGGGTGCCTCCCTCGGAGTTTTCAAAAGTTTGGTATTGATTTCCTATGAAAGATTTATATTCAAGGTTTATAAATTATGATTGATGGCTGGGTTTATTATTGTATCACATGCTTATTTTATTGTCCCTCACCCGAGCCTCTCAGCTTATCTGAGTGCCTGAATTGCTAGTGCACCAATTCCATAATATTGGCATTGACTTTACATATGACAGGTCTGGGTAGATTATGAGAAACCGCTTGATATTTTGGTTCCGTTGAGTGGTCCGGAACTCAATGTTGTTGGATTCTGTTGAGTGGTCCAGAATCCTTGCCCTTGTTCATTCCGTAAGGTGATCTTAGAATCCTAAATTCAAGTAGATGAGAATTACCCACAATAGATATTGTGAAAATAAATTAGAATTACAATGTTATTATTCTTAACCCAAATTGGGAATTATGTAGAGTTCTTTAATTAAATTCGTGAAATGATAGGTCATTTCACTGATTGATTAATGTAATTAAATGTTAATATTGTACTTTGTGATTCCTTGATATGTTATAAACTATATATTGAAATATAATGTTGGAAATATAGTGATTAGCATGATGAAGTGAAATGTGATTTGACTTGTGTATTGAAAATGGTTGTGACATGTGATTGAAACGCATATTGATTTGCTTGGGAGATGTGAGGTCTAGTAAATGACCGATGACCCATTATGATGTGGTTTTTGCTCAATATTGCTTCGTTTCGTTGAGTTTCGTGAATTGGGTAACTTGAATCATGTCTTGTTCCTTCGAGCCGTTGTTATGTTTCTTGGACTTCCGTTTAAATTCGGTTGGGTGGATTGGAACTGAGTTCTATTTGGATTCCGTTGAGCGATGGTCCGGAATCCCCTTTGGAGCCTTGATCCGTTGGGTGGTCCAAAATCCCCTTTTCCAAAGATGTAGTCTTCAACTGAATTGTGTTGCTCTAGCCTTGCGCTTCGACTTGTGGTATGTGTTATTGATTGTTGTGATTATGTAATGACATTGGATATGAGTGGAGTTATCATGAGCATTTTAGTTGATTAATATTTCTAAAGAATAATATGTACTTTGTTAATTCTTAAATATGTTACATGCTATAAAACGCGAATGTATGTGGGAAACGTGATGATTTGTGTGATGGACGAAGTGGAAATGTTAATCGTCATGTGGGATTGTTATGTTGGATATCATTGTTATTGTTATGATTTGACTTGTTGATAAATTTGGCTCGAGAATGGTATTGTACATCGTTGGTTCTTTGAAATGATATATGTTGTGAATTGTGGTATCATGTTGTGACATAATTGCCTATATATTGATGGGGGGAAATCATGATTTTCAGATGGGTTGTTATGTAACCCTGAGTCAAGTAATTTCATGCTTGTCGAGTTCTATTGATTGATTGAAAAACATTATACCTTTCGACTTAATTGGACTGTGTTATATGTCAATTATTGTGCATGACGAACTACGAATGGCTTGATCCCTGTTTAGGGTACGTAGGCAGTCTAACGGGGAGGTTAGATGCAGCCATAAAGCATACGAAAAATAACTATGTGATTCGATTATTGAGTTGTGCTAGCCCATATTCCGGAGGTGAGATATAATAGATACGGATTTTTGGTGACGTCACGTGTCAATTCTGGACGTATGTCGGGATTGGGACGTGACAATATAAGTATAACTTTTCTTTCTTGAAGGAGTTTTATTTGTTATTTTCCAAAAGTTCCATTGCTGGAAATTGGCGAGGTGTAATGTCTTCAGCCAAATTTGAACTGAATGTAATTGTAGTCTAGGTTTTGTGTTCCGTTTTTTGTTTTGTGCTACATAAATGTTTACGTAACTACTCATATACGTTATGATATATTCAATTTCAAAAACACTTTATCACTATAAGATTGTGGTTAGACTTTAGTGATGATTTTGGGTCCTTGTAAGAGTGCAAGTGATGCATCCTTTTCTTACGGGTGGTATTAGGTTTGAGCGTTGCGAGAATAGCAGGATGACGATAATGGCCTTCATTAGGAGTGATGTGGCGAAAAGAGAAGCGACCAAGTTGTACGTTGGTCTACACACAAGCAGGACTGGAGAAGGGTAGAGAAGGTATTGTACAAGTGAATGTGGGTTCAGAACTTCAGAGGGATTTGGTGGCGGTTGTAACGTTGAAGGTAGCAGATTTTGAACCCAAACGAGGAGAATGTAGGAGTTTGTGAATACCTACAATTGCACCAATGTTTCATAAATCCATATTAATTTGTGCACACGAATGTCAGTGATTTGTATTAAGGAAATACATGGACGAATATTCTATGCATTTTTAAGTGGAGAAAATCCAACAAAAAAACTCGACTCCTTTGTAAACATGAATATCAACCAGTAAAGTGCGTGTTAAAATATAGTCATTCTTTACTTACTAAAGATAAAAGAATGAATGCATGAACTCGAATGCATAAACGAGTATTTGGTTTGTTTGAATAATAGGAAGTGTTTTCTAATAACTAAAAACACTTATAACTAAAGTCTTGTTTGATATTGTTTTTTCATCAAAAGTTATTTCACTTTAAAGCTAAGCATTAAAAAAATGTTTAGTAAAAACAAAATATCTTGCTTATTTAAAAGCAGTAGCCTCCAGACATTATCTTTGAAAGCAGCATGAATGTTGCTTTTAAAAGTTATTTTCATAAAAAGTTGAGTTGAACCTTTAATATATATTTTCAATTCCTTAATACCATTATTAATTAAAAAAAATTATTTATCTTTTTTACTTGGTTTTATATTATGTTGATAAAAGCAAAAGTTTTATTACACTTATTTTTTCTCGCTCACACTTTCTGTATTGCGTCCCTCCAAGACTTAGTAGCTAAGAGCTCGTTTAGATGTGCTTTTAAAATGATTGAATGCGCTTTTAGAGAAAACATTTTTGGGTTTCGAAAGCACTAAAAGTGTTTTCTGCAAGAAGCATCAGTTATGTGATTCTTCTAGGAAGCACTTTAAGTGCTTTTCTAGAATTTACTTGCATCTTTACTAATGATTGGTTATAAAAACATTTTCACCAAAAGCGCTTTCAATCATTTTAAAAACACATCCAAACGAGGTCTAAACTTCTTTGGCAAGCAAAATTTTGGGGAGTTCTGACGTACAGTCCAATTAATCTGAGAATTTTTAATTCTTGTAGTTTTGTGTAATATTCTTCCGTACTTACGATGGGAACTTTTCGTATATTTACTGCACCATTAGTATAACAATTGCAATTTACATTCCGTACTGAGCACTTTCATCAATAGTTTTAAGTTTCGGTTTTGATTTAGGGGTGTGTGGATCACACACCCCTTTCGGTGGATATCCAAATCGGGATGTGTCAGCAGGAGAATCAAGTGTTCAAATGTGAGTACAGGTCTAAGGGTATTTAGGCTAGGTAGTTTTGAATTATAATATCTTCTCGATGCTTTAAATCGCTTTTGACTTGATAAGGGAATTTGTGAAATTGTTATATAATCATTCATGGTGTTGTGTATGGATCTTTTTAAGATTTTTGTTTAAGCAATTGGTTGAATGATGATCATGTTAGTCATTATGTGGATAAGTAGAATCAAACAATTTTGGCTTTGTTTTGTCCCAATTGATCATGTCTCTAGTGAAATTGTAATTCATTTTGATGCTTGTAAATCAAATTGTACTTCGACTAAGCAATTTGTTGAATTATTAATTTATTACTTATTGTGTTCGAGTAAGTGAAAGTTAGGAAAATTTGTTGTTAATTGAAGCTTAACATTATTATCGTTAAGTTTGTCCAGATAAGTGGGAGCGAATAACTTCGGTTTGCTCTATAAGTAAGTTCACACTGTTATACATACATATTGGGCATCAATAATCTTAAGCCAATTATGCGTTATGTATATTGAGAGCAGAAACTTACTATTGAAGTCGATAATAACTTCATCTTCCTCAATTCTTTAAAGATCAGATTTATTCTTACATGCAATGAGTATGATTTAATTTTCTTTAGTTTGAGAAGCCACGTCAAAATAGCCAAAAACCCATAAAACATGTGGGACTTTGTTCTTCAAGAAAAAAATAAGGAGGGAATATGGTAAGCAGTTATTTGAAGCACATGTTCCACCAAGGTGGTTGTTTTGCTTTCTGATTTTTCTCTCAACTTTTCTTACATGATCGATGCTTTCATCTACGTACTCACCCATGAATAATACTAAAAAGAGAAAAACTCACACTACAGGTATATGGCACCTTATGTTTACACATTTTCGCAAACCCTAACCCTAATTCAACAACCCTAACCCTAATTTTGTTCTTTTGTTAACTCTGAATGGTGGCAGCTGGCAGTGCATGGCGGTCCACTAAGGGACCAGAGTAGTTTCGGGTCCATCCTAACAACTGTGTAAAAAAATTTCTAACAACATGAAAAGAAGATGAATTGTCCTTGTGAAGAAATTAAGTCAAATGACATCATAGCTTATATTTTTCTAACAGTTTTGTTTACTTTGGCTTTGTGGTTTCTTGAAACTCAAGAATAAGGTTTTAGAATCGACTTTAATATTATTTCTAAAGCAACCTAATCAACTATTATTTGCAACCCTCCTCGTTGCCCTCTTTTTTTTTTGTCAAACGATTCAAACCAGATTTCTTTGTATTTTTGTTCATATAGTTTCACATTTTTTACTGGTTACCCTGGTCTCTACATCCTACTTAGTTGTATTATACATTTTCTTTGATTCTCTCTATTAAATTTAGCAGATCTTTTAATTTTGTGAAGATTATTTCAATTGCTCATATTACGAGTTCGCAATTTTTTCTCAATACATAATGAAAAGCCCTCTCTCACAAAGAATTCTGGCTCAACCGTTGTGGCAGTGCCATGATTGCGAAATTTTCCCATGCTAGGGCTAGCCTATTTGCTGATTCGAAACCAAAGAAGAAGAAAAAATCTGATACCAAAAAGTAATTTCCCTGTTCACTTAGTTTATAATCCTGAAAGCAACAAGGTGGGACATGATTTTATTGATGAAGTGGATTTGGAAGAGTGGGTAACTTATGCTACTAATAATGGCAGTAGTATAATTGCATGATGATAACAGATAACCACTTGAAAGCCGCCTATTTGCTGTTTGGTATTTGGTTCGTGATGCAAATTATAATTGTGCTACTGATTAAAGTAGGGTGGTAAGTACAGCGAAAGAAGAATTCTTCATGATGTGAGAACCGAGAAGTGTATATAATGTAGGAACGAGGCTTCCAAAGGCTTGCTTTGCGGACAAGAAGCCAAAATTGCAAAGTTGATTTGACACAGCCACAAAACCTACCTACTTGGCATGCTCGCCTTCTTGCCATGCATATGGGACCATTGCATACAAATTAAGGATCACTTTCACTCTTTTGAGGACTTTTGCTTTTAAAAGATTGAAAATATTTTTAGATAAAATATTTTTGGAACCAAACTTTAGTAAAATGCAAATTAATTCTGGAAAAACACTTGAAGTGTTTCCAGCAAGATGTACATAACTGGTACTTTTTAGCATGAAGCTTTTCAAGTGTTTTTGGAATCTAAAAATATTTTTTCTAAAAGAGTTTTTAGTCATTTAAAAGTATTTGTCAAACAAGTCCTAATTCTCTTTTCGATTGGCCAACTACATTTTACCCAATTGGTTGTCTATCATTATCGTTACCGTAGTAGCTAGTGAGCTTTTTAAAACCCGAAGGAAATATAGATGTGTAGTGGGAGGAAGACACAACAAACAAAACACCCATAGAGGTTCAGGAGATCCTCTGCTCATCAAGTTCTTTTCACTTCGTAGTACCCCACCATGTTGTGACGAGTACAAACAAACTGCAAGTGTAACTAATTATTTATCAAGTTCTTTTGATATGGTCTCTTGATTATATATATATATATATATATATATATATATATTCATATGAATTACATATGATCGTCAGATAATGATTGTATTAAATACATGTTATTATTGTAGCCAATAATATTAGCAGAAAAAAATAAAAAACAAAAAGTTGTTTGTATATTATATGTTTGAATTTGTCAAATGATCTGATATTACAAATTTACTTAAGTTACCTGCAAGTAACACAACCCCAACACACTTGCACCAACATCTATGAAGATATGAAGATAATTCTTTGGCATTGCATCTGAGGAAAAGGCCGACTGCAGATTAAACGAAGGACCACCCAAAGCAGCATAGCAGTTACTAGTTTGGGCAGATGTTGCAGCCTTTGACACAAGGATGTACTTTGCTTGCTGAAGCTTGATGACATCAAAGAGTATAAGCATGGAAGAACCCGTGAAGTACTACTAACTGCTAACACCAAATCTGGGCCCTTGGGTGGTAGATAATATCCACTCATATCCACATTCTTCTTGGTTTCTAGCGTAGTTAGTAAAGTTTACGACAAGAGAGTAGAATGAAAATATTTATTGGTTTATTTCTTAGTATTGAAAGAAATCTCAATATCGAATTCTACGCATGAATCAACAAAGAAAAAACAACATAATTATGGCATTTAGCCCAACAAATTGAAAAAAGGCCATACATAACGGTTATAGGTCCAGCAAGAAAATCTGAATGAAATATGGTAATTGGGTTTAAGCCCAAAATACAATCCACTAGCAGTTTCCGTATGATTATTAAATTTGACTTCCACTTACCTTCTTCCAGCCCAGTCCGAATATTTAAAACCTCTTCACCCTCTTCGGACCATTAAATTCTGACTTTAATTTGCTTTGATAAAAAATTGTTTACAGGATAAAAAGTTTCTTCTCATCTTGATAAATAGTAATGTCCCAAGACGAAGTGTGTGTGAACATTTTTTATTTTTTATTTTTTTAAATGGCTGGAGAGAGTAAGAGAGTGTGAGAGAATGTGAGAGCGGGGAGAGAGTAGACAAGGATTTTTTTATTATTATTATTTTTATCTTTTATCTTTATTTATTTATTTTTAAATTGAAGACATTAAAAACTATATGTGGATGATGCTTTTAAAAAACAACAAAATTTGTGTTCTTGTAATTACTAAATTGCCCATCATTTTTAATTATATTCAGTTTTAATTAAAGAATTAAAATTGTAATTTTATGGAATTTTAATTAACAACGAGAGTTCTATTAATATGTAGTTTAAAGTAAATGGAATACACCAACTAGAATTACTAGCCGGAAATATAGATTTGGTTTGGCATGAGAAATAGAATCACCATTACAATAAGAGATGAACGTCTTCTAGTTGAGCATGGTATGGAGTTTTGAAGTCTCCAAAACTGCTCAAAAAACGCTTTTGGAGGAACATTTGCATCCCGTCACCTCGACTAACTACAAGCGAGAGTGAGGAGAGAGAATGACCGAAAATAAACCTAAATTGTGGATGTCGAGTCGATGGTGTCGATTTTAGCATGGGGCAGAAGTTTCTATACTTTGGCACCGCATGTTTGAATTCATACCAGAACGGGCAAAAATATACTACGTCAGCTCTGGTTTTTTGGGTTATTTTCTGAAGTAGTAACAGGTTGGAAAACTAAAGCCTCAGCTCTCTTTGCAAGTTGCATTAAGGCATATGCATAAAATTCAAAAACTATACGGAAAGAAAGGGCAACTGAAAAAGAACATGAGGTCCTGGAGGCCGAGAACAAACGTGTTTTGGAAAGTTTAAAATATAGTTTTCGATATATTCTACCAAGTTCCAACCACGTTTAAAATAGTTCAGTTAGGCAATATCTGCAGCTGAAGTTGCATTCAGAAAATAACCAAGCCGAAATTATCCCGGTACGACAAACTTCTTCTCATCCTGCACATAAATAAATATTCACTGTTTGGTTGCGTCTTAGTCTTGCCATTAAGAATCTAGTTTCAGTTTGAGTTCTAAATTATCAGTACCCACAAAAAGAAAAGAATCACAACATGCACAACATTGTTATAGAATATCCTGCATTTATTTGAAGAAAGATGTACAGACAGCTTCCTTGTCCGTTTTCACATATCATGATCGGCACTGTCCAAGCTTCATTGCTGGATCAAATAAATTAGCTTTTAAGGAAAAATAAATAATCAAATATCAGGCAGGTTATACTGGGATTGAGATGGTGACTTACTAACATGGATTCTAAGAAAAAGCACCATGTTTAGCTTTCCAAGATACGACTCTGAAGCATTGAATGGTTAAATAAGCAGAAAGCAATTTTTATTCTTCCTTCTGCCTTTTGTGAGCTTGTTCTTGGTCATCAAAACTACCACTTTCACTTGAAGCTGCTTCTTCGCAATATCCATGCGTTCGCTTCAAAATTTTCAATGTTCGGTTGAGCTCTTCCAAATCTTGCTTGTACACCAAACGAGCCCCACACATTTTCACCACATTTGGTCCATTTCCTCCATCTAGATAACGTGTTTCAAATGAAAACTGTTCCTGACATTTCTCGAGACAAATAAAATATCCAAAGGTGTTTGAACACCATAAGCTCTGTTTCATAAATGTAACATGAAATCCCAGGCAAACACTTAATTTCGAAACTATAATAAGGATAGTTTTCTTAGCAAAAACAACGCAAAAAGAATTCCCATCCAGCTGCTACATGATTGAGGAGGTAGCTCCACATTTAGCGAATGTCCCACAGTTTGATTGTTGAACCACTCGGGAATCCCCTTTCCGGGCATACAATATGATAAGGATCCAAAGAACCACCGACAAACATAGGAAAACAAATTCCCTGCACCAAAAAAACCATTAGGGGAGAGAGGAGAGAGAGAGAGAGAGAGACAGAGACAGAGAAGGACAGAGAGAGAAAAGAGTACCTCACTGGCGAATTTCACGATCCTTGAATATATTGTATTCATCCAGTCTTCTCTTCAACCAATGTAATGCAATTCTGAGAACTGAAAGTAAAATCATAAATATTGGCAAATCTGCTGCTCAACTTCGAGGGATCCGACAACCTTTTCAAGGAGGTACAATTATCTACGTTTACGTGTAATTTGCTATTTGACGGAAGATCTGGCAGTTGCTCAAGTCTTTGGCACCCATTCAACCAAAGAGACACGTCGAGAAAGGCATTGATGCTTGCTGGAAGGTAATAAAATTGTTTCCACGAAGATCTATAATCGTAAAGAGGACAAGTTATCCCCAATATCATGGGGGATATCACCTTCACCTAGATCACAATTGCATAGTTGTATTTCCTCCAAACAACGCAAATGATTTAAGAAGACAACACCAAACCCCAACAAGGCTCTTCGCTCTTTCTAATTCCAAATAAGCGGAGAAGGCCCCACTCGTCCCTTGGCTTACCAACTGATTCAACCCGCAGCGTTTTGAGATTTTTCATATCAACAAGTGCCTCTCTTATTGCGTTTCCCCCATTCGAAGTTGCTTTAAACACTCCATTTTCCCTGGGAGTTTTCGATTTTCGAACTTCCTCTGACCGTACAGCGTTTCAAGAGACTTCAAGTTGCAATCTCAATAGGAATATCCAACAGATTTACGCAATCATCATATCCAGTACAGTAAGTCCAACCAGATGTCCAATTGTTGAAGGTAATTTCTCAATCGCAGTCCCACGTAAGAAAACTTCAGACAAATTTTTCATCTGCTTTGAAAATTCTGGAATCTTTTTCAATTTGGAGCAGCCACCAAGATCTAAAAATTTAAGGGAATTCATTTCTAGCTCACTTGGGAAACTCTTAATACTTTTACAGCCAATAAATCCCAAAACTTTAAGTCTTTTAAGAACTGCAAAAGACGGGTGTACCTCAACCAAATTAGTACAATCGTCAAGAATCAACTTCTCAGATTTGAAGACCAGTAAAATCTGGGGTATTTATCAATTTACGTGAGTTGCTAAGATCAATATATTTCAAGTTGGGAAATTCTGCAGATAAAAAAATAATGTATTATCTTCCAATTTTATTGGACATAAATAAAATTTTAAATAGCATTCATTGGGTATTTCTTACCTCTTTTCCATCCCAAAGCCGCCAACAAGTTTGCTATCACGCATTTTTAGTTCAGTAAGGAAACCTGGGTGAAAGCTTGGTGGACGAAGAGACTTCGAAGGATACAAACTCCAGTTCATAATTCTCAAGGAACATGGAAGAAATTCGGACTGAAGAAAAGATCAAATTGTCAAATTCCAAAAAACCTCAATCAGACATGTTAGAGAAGGCATCGCAATTCCAGTGCACCTCTTCTTTTTCGGGTAACCGTAGGCCTATGCCTTCATAGCTCCTGTCACCTAATAACCAAGAATGTAGGAAATGTCAATTTCACATTTAGTATCGTGCCAAAAAATAATATCTTCTATCGAACTTGGTAATCTTACATAACTTCTTACGTATTGTTCATGAACACATGAAAAATGTCATTGGGAAGCCACAACCTACTCCGCAGGCCAGGCTCTTTAGACTCGTTACCAACAATTCTCCATGCCATATCTTGTATCAATCATGCCCTCTCCTGCTGTACTTGACTGAAGTATCATACAGGAAGCATTTTTCAAGGTCAGAAGAGATTTCTCAATTAGAGCATCTATCAAGATCCGGCTTGAAAATCAAGGAATTGTCTAGCATTTCAATTACTCGCTGCGTGTGCTTCCCTTTGTGAAAACATGCAACATCGAGAGAAAAATTCTCTTCTCCATCTCTTCTAGTCCATCATAACTTATTTTGAGTTTATTCAAAAATTGTTGGATTAGGAATTTTCTTTAGATTATCCCGTGCACTATTCCATGCATCTAGATCTCTCTTAAACAAAGCCGACCCCAAATGTTCAAGAGCTAATGGAAGGCCTCCAGCATGATTATGAAATACTTAGACAGTTCCAAAAAACCCATCTTCGGGCAGATTTTCTTAAAGGCATGTTGACTAAACAGAGCAAGAGCTTCAAAATCATCTAACAAAACTTGACACTATGACATAAAGTTATGCCATGCTGGACTAGCAAACGTTCATTTCTTGTTGTAACGATAATTCTACTCCCACTACCAAACCAATCTTCTTTTCCAGCTAGTACTCGTAGCTGGTTTATTTGATCCACCATCAAGTACAAGAAGAACCTTTTGTTGCGTAAGCACTTCTCAGTGTATATGATTCCCAACTGTTGATCCCGAATTTGCTCAATCTTTTCTTTCAAGACTGGGAAAAGAAGTTGTTGTTGAAGACTAACTGGAGTACATCTCTGATATTTGCGAGAAAGCAGTAAACTTCAAAATGATGGAAGATTCTATCATAAACTAGCTTGGCAAGGGTTGTCTTACCGATGCCCCCATCCCCGTTATCCCTATAAAGCGAACATCATTGGCATCATGAGCTAATAGCGAACCTAGTTGCTCAAGCCCAGAATTAATTCCGACTAATTTCAGTGAGGAATCTGACACGATGAACGCAGCTTGCACTTTCCTCCACACGCTATTGACGATTTTTTCAATAAGCTCACTTTCACACCTACTGGTATAAAATAACCAATCAAAAAACATAAGCGAAGCATTTAAGTTTGACTCTGTTAAGACATGGGAAATTAAAGTTGTTCATGCATGCTTACTTATATTGCTTCGAATGCCAACCAGAAATTTTGGACAGTCTTTTTAGATCAGCTTTCCATTGGACAACCTTCTTTTTATCTTCGGTAGTGATGAACTTTTCTTCATGCTGCGAAGGCGTTGGCAAAAGATCCCCTTGATTTCCAACGTCAGATGGATCTGTCTCGTAAAAGACGCGGCAGAACTGAGTTCCTAGCTTCCATGCATTGAAGAATGGATGTAAGTTCATTCAAGCACCATTGGAAGAAGCATAGTTTGGTGAAAGAACAACGATTGCAACATGCGATTCTTTGATCGCACTCGGGAGCTCAAGTGGAATATTGTTCCTTCTTCAAGCTCTCGATCGTCAAGGAAAGTCGTATTCCTTGGAACTTGCACAATTCGCGGTATAAATGGGATACGAAACCCTTGCGAGTGTCTACACCCCTAAAACTCAAAAACACATCGTACTTCCATCGAGGAGTTGATTCGAGAGAAAGAAGTGGGGCAGAGGCTCTTTGGGTGCTATCGCCATTGCAAAGAAAATGAAAAGTGAACGAAAAACCACGATCACAAATACTCACACAAAAGTATGAGCAGACCAAAAGAGAGGGTTTTGGGGGAAGGAAATAATGGAAGAGAGAGGAGTGAAAATCGTGGGGAAGCCAAGTGAGATTACAACAAGAATCAATCCAACAAGAAAGCAAGAGACCAAGAAGCGGACTTTATTGAATGAGGATCCCATTCAGATCCAAATGGTAGGGATTCTAGAAACCTTATATTCTAACCCATTCATCGTATATTGTATAATTAATTTTTTTCAATACTTTGTATATAATTTTAAATAATAAAATTTATATGATTTATGACCGTATGATTTATGATAAACAATTAAGATGCGAGAATTCTTAAATCTCAACCATTTGGATCTGAACGGGATCCGAATGGACCAAATCCATTATTGACAGGTAAATTGCACAAATAGATTGAGAAAAGTAAGTGTGAACAGGCAGCGTTACCTACTACTCCTGCTCCTAAATTGGACCAAAAAATAATTTTTCATTTTCTAGAGCGGATGAGGATCTTTTTTGGATTTTTTTGGAGTTTTAGCGATCTCATATTCTAGTCGTTTATTGATTTGTTGATCAAATTTTCATTAAGTACTATTTATGTTTAATTTTAAATTAAAATGTCAAATAATTAGTGATATATAATGACGGTTAGAATGTGAGAATTCTTAATATTCTCACAATTGGATTCCGATGAAATCCAAATCCTTCTGGGGCCTCCATGCATTCTGGACGCGGTTTCCAACTACTTGATGGACACTTTCCAAGTACTTGTTGGATGCTTTCCAACCACTTGCTTAGTAAGACTGCAGCGATTTCTGATTAGTTAGATTAATTTTAAAGTGAATATGACCCATGAAATAATGAAGAGAAATTAGTTGACGTTGAGGCATATCATCAAGGATTATTAACTCTTAAATGTTAATTAACAAATCAACGCTAGTAGTTATTTTTAGATTAGATTCAAACAAGTAGCTTTTAAATTTTAATTAACACCAAATAATTAACAAAATTCTAAAAGGGAGAACATTTCCTCCACAAAAAAAAAAAAAAAAAAAAAAAGAAGAAAAAAAACCTAAGCTCTTTAATTCTCATTCATCTTGAGGTCAAATTTAGGTATTGAGAGACACTTGTATTGACAAAGTGCTTTTCTTTGATGGGAGATATTCGTTTGTAATTCTACGCTGTGTGTGAAATTTTTTTCCTCACTGCATCATTCTATCTATAGATAAAATAAGTAACAGGAGTAATTAACAGAGGTAAGATAACAACAACAATAACAAGTGTAGTATAGTGTAGTAGTACAAAACTAACAATTTATGCAAGAAAAAGAAAACTATATTTCCACTAAAACAAAAACAAGAGATGGAATTGCACCAAAAAGTCAGGATTGGTGGCTTACTCTTCTCATTCAGTCGGTTATGATGGATTTTTCTTTTTCCCACTAAAAACAAAACAACTAGATGGAAATTGCACCAAAAGTCAGGATTGGTGGCT